>NC_054482.1:41421519-41646519 GCF_017639515.1 Carcharodon carcharias
TGTCTCCCTCTCATTCTCGCTCTCTCTCTCTCTCCCAGGCCCTCCATCGCTCCCTCCATCTCTCCCTCTCTCTCCCAGGCCCTCCATCTCTCTCTCTCTCTCTCCCAAGCCCTCCATCTCTCTCTCTCTCTCTCTCCCAGGCTCTTCATCTCTCTTTCGCTCTTCCAGGCCCTCCATCTCTCTCTCTCTCTCTCCCAGGCCCTCCATCTCTCTCTCTCTCTCCCAGGCCCTCCATCTCTCTCTCACTCTCTCTCTCTGTCCCTTCCTCCCTCGCTCTCTCTCCCAGGCCCTCCATCTCTCAATCTCTCTCCCAGGCACTCCATCTCTCTCTCTCTCTCTCCCAGGCTCTTCATCTCTCTCTCTCTCTCTCCCAGGCTCTTCATCTCTCTCTCTCTCTCTCCCAGGCTCTTCATCTCTCTCTCTCTCTCTCCCAGGCTCTTCATCTCTCTCTCTCTCTCTCCCAGGCTCTTCATCTCTCTCTCTCTCTCTCCCAGGCTCTTCATCTCTCTCTCTCTCTCTCCCAGGCTCTTCATCTCTCTCTCTCTCTCTCCCAGGCTCTTCATCTCTCTCTCTCTCTCTCCCAGGCTCTTCATCTCTCTCTCTCTCTCTCCCAGGCTCTTCATCTCTCTCTCTCTCTCTCCAAGGCTCTTCATCTCTCTCTCTCTCTCTCCAAGGCTCTTCATCTCTCTCTCTCTCTCCCAGGCCCTCCATCTCTCTCTCTCTCTCCCAGGCCCTCCATCTCTCTCTCCCAGGCCCTCCATCTCTCTTTCCCAGGCCCTCCATCTCTCTTTCCCAGGCCCTCCATCTCTCTCTCTCTCTCCCAGGCCCTCCATCTCTCTCTCACTCTCTCTCGCGGTCCTTTCCTCCCTCTTTCATAGTTAATTCCCCCCTCTCTCTCTCCCAGACCCTCATCTCTCTCTCTCTCCCAGGCCCTCCATCTCTATCTCTCTCTCTCCCAGCCCCTCCATTTCTCTCTCTCTCTCCCAGGCCCTCCATCGCACCCTCTCTCTCCCAGGCCCTCCATCTCTCCCACTCATTCTCTGTCTTGCACTCTCTCTCCCAGACTCTCCATGTCTCCCTCTAATTCTCTCTCTCTCTCTCTCTCTCCCAGGCCTTCCATCTCTCCCTCTCATTCTCTCTCTATTTCTCTCTCCCAGGCCCTCGATCTCTCTCTCCCTCTCTCTCTCCCAGGCCCTCCATCTCTCCCTCTCTCTCTCTCTCCCAGGCCCTGCATCTCTCCGTCTCATTCTCTCTCTTGCTCTCTCTCTCCCAGACGCTCCATGTCTCATTCTCATACTCTACCTCTATCTGCCAGGCCCCCCATCTCTCCCACTCATTCTCTCTCTCTCTCTCCCCAGGACCACTAACTCTCCCTCTCATTCACACTCTCTCCCTCTCATTCTCTCTCTCCCTCTCCCTCTCTCCCAGGCCATTCATCACTCCCTCTCGTTGTCACTCTCTCTCTCCCAGGCGCTCCATCTCTCCCTCTCATTCTCTCTCTCTAACCCAGGCCCTCCATCTCTCCCTCTGATTCTCTCTCTCTTTCTTTCTCTCTCTCTCTCTCAGGCCCTCCATCTCTCCCTCTCATTCTCCCTCTCTCTCTCTCCCAGGCACCATCTCTCCCTCTCTCTCAGGCGCACCATCGCTCCCACTCTCTCTCTATCTCTCTCTCCCAGGCCCCACATTTCTCCCTCTCATTCTCTCTCTTTCTCTCTCCGAGGCCCACCATCTCTCTCTCTCTCTCTCTCTCCCAGGCCCTCCATCGCTCCCTCCATCTCTCTCTCTCTCCCCCAGGCCCTCCATCTCTCTCTCTCTCCCCAGGCCCTCCATCTCTCTCTCTCTCTCTCTCTCTCTCTCCCCAGGCCCTCCATCTCTCTCTCTCTCTCTCTCCCAGGCCCTCCATCTCTCTCTCTCTCTCTCCCAGGCCCTCCATCTCTCTCTCCCAGGCCCTCCATCTCTCTCTCTCCCAGGCCCTCCATCTCTCTCTCTCTCTCTCTCTCCCAGGCCCTCCATCTCTCTCTCTCTCTCTCTCTCTCCCAGGCCCTCCATCTCTCTCTCTCTCTCTCTCTCCCAAGCCCTCCATCTCTCTCTCTCTCCCAGGCACTCCATCTCTCTCTCTCTCTCTCTTCCAAGCCTTCCATCTCTCCCTCTCATTCTCTCTCTCTCTCCCAGGCCCTCCAGCTCTCTCTCTTTCTCTCTCTCTCTCTCTCTCCCAGGCCCTCCTTCTATCTCTCTCTCTCTCTCTCCCAGGCCCTCCATCTCGCTCTGGCTCTCCCAGACCCTCCATCTCTCCCTCTCATTCCCTCTCTCTCTTTCTCCCAGACGCTCCATGTCTCCCTCTCATTCTCTCTCTCTCTCTCTCTCTCCCAGGCCCTCCATCGCTCCCTCCATCTCTCTCTCTCTCTTCCAGGCCCTCCATCTCTCTCTCTCTCTCTCCCAGGCCCTCCATCTCTCGCTCTCTCACCCAGGCCCTCCATCTCTCTCTCGCTCTCCCAGGCCCTCCATCACTCTCTCTCTCTCCCAGGCCCTCCATCTCTCAATCTCTCTCCCAGGCACTCCATCTCTCTCTCTCTCTCTCCCAGGCTCTTCATCTCTCTCTCTCTCTCTCCCAGGCTCTTCATCTCTCTCTCTCTCTCTCCCAGGCTCTTCATCTCTCTCTCTCTCTCTCCCAGGCTCTTCATCTCTCTCTCTCTCTCTCCCAGGCTCTTCATCTCTCTCTCTCTCTCTCCCAGGCTCTTCATCTCTCTCTCTCTCTCTCCCAGGCTCTTCATCTCTCTCTCTCTCTCTCCCAGGCTCTTCATCTCTCTCTCTCTCTCTCCCAGGCTCTTCATCTCTCTCTCTCTCTCTCCCAGGCTCTTCATCTCTCTCTCTCTCTCTCTCCCAGGCTCTTCATCTCTCTCTCTCTCTCTCCCAGGCTCTTCATCTCTCTCTCTCTCTCTCTCCCAGGCTCTTCATCTCTCTCTCTCTCTCTCCCAGGCTCTTCATCTCTCTCTCTCTCTCTCCCAGGCTCTTCATCTCTCTCTCTCTCTCGCCAAGGCTCTTCATCTCTCTCTCTCTCTCTCCCAGGCTCTTCATCTCTCTCTCTCTCTCCCAGGCCCTCCATCTCTCTCTCTCTCTCCCAGGCCCTCCATCTCTCTCTCTCTCTCCCAGGCCCTCCATCTCTCTCTCCCAGGCCCTCCATCTCTCTTTCCCAGGCCCTCCATCTCTCTTTCCCAGGCCCTCCATCTCTCTCTCACTCTCTCTCGCTGTCCTTTCCTCCCTCTTTCATAGTTAATTCCCCCCTCTCTCTCTCCCAGACCCTCATCTCTCTCTCTCTCCCAGGCCCTCCATCTCTATCTCTCTCTCTCCCAGCCCCTCCATTTCTCTCTCTCTCTCCCAGGCCCTCCATCGCACCCTCTCTCTCCCAGGCCCTCCATCTCTCCCACTCATTCTCTGTCTTGCACTCTCTCTCCCAGACTCTCCATGTCTCCCTCTAATTCTCTCTCTCTCTCTCTCTCTCCCAGGCCTTCCATCTCTCCCTCTCATTCTCTCTCTATTTCTCTCTCCCAGGCCCTCGATCTCTCTCTCCCTCTCTCTCTCCCAGGCCCTCCATCTCTCCCTCTCTCTCTCTCTCCCAGGCCCTGCATCTCTCCGTCTCATTCTCTCTCTTGCTCTCTCTCTCCCAGACGCTCCATGTCTCATTCTCATACTCTACCTCTATCTGCCAGGCCCCCCATCTCTCCCACTCATTCTCTCTCTCTCTCTCCCCAGGACCACTAACTCTCCCTCTCATTCACACTCTCTCCCTCTCATTCTCTCTCTCCCTCTCCCTCTCTCCCAGGCCATTCATCACTCCCTCTCGTTGTCACTCTCTCTCTCCCAGGCGCTCCATCTCTCCCTCTCATTCTCTCTCTCTAACCCAGGCCCTCCATCTCTCCCTCTGATTCTCTCTCTCTTTCTTTCTCTCTCTCTCTCTCAGGCCCTCCATCTCTCCCTCTCATTCTCCCTCTCTCTCTCTCCCAGGCACCATCTCTCCCTCTCTCTCAGGCGCACCATCGCTCCCACTCTCTCTCTATCTCTCTCTCCCAGGCCCCACATTTCTCCCTCTCATTCTCTCTCTTTCTCTCTCCGAGGCCCACCATCTCTCTCTCTCTCTCTCTCTCCCAGGCCCTCCATCGCTCCCTCCATCTCTCTCTCTCTCTCCCAGGCCCTCCATCTCTCTCTCTCTCTCTCCCAGGCCCTCCATCTCTCTCTCTCTCCCAGGCTCTTCATCTCTCTCTCTCTCTTCCAGGCCCTCCATCTCTCTCTCTCTCTCTCCCAGGCCCTCCATCTCTCTCTCTCTCTCTCTCTCCCAGGACCTCCAGCTCTCTTTCTTTTTCTCTCTCTCTATCTCTCTCCCAGGCCCTCCATCTCTCTCCCTCTCTCTCCCAGGCCCTCCATCTCTCTCTCTCTCTCTCTCCCAGGCCCTCCATCTCTCTCTCTCCCCCAGGCCCTCCATCTCTCTCTCTCTCTCTCTCTCTCTCTCTCTCCCCCAGGCCCTCCATCTCTCTCTCTCTCTCTCTCTCTCTCTCCCAAGCCTTCCATCTCTCCCTCTCATTCTCTCTCTCTCTCCCAGGCCCTCCAGCTCTCTCTCTTTCTCTCTCTCTCTCTCTCTCCCAGGCCCTCCTTCTATCTCTCTCTCTCTCTCCCCCAGGCCCTCCATCTCGGTCTGGCTCTCCCAGACCCTCCATCTCACCCTCTCATTCTCTCTCTCTCTTTCTCCCAGATGCTCCATGTCTCCCTCTCATTCTCGCTCTCTCTCTCTCTCCCAGGCCCTCCAGCGCTCCCTCCATCTCTCTCTCTCTCTCCCAGGCCCTCCATCTCTCTCTCTCTCACTCCCAGGCCCTCCATCTCTCTCTCTCTCTCTCCCAGGCTCTTCATCTCTCTCTCTCTCTTCCAGGCCCTCCATCTCTCTCTCTCTCTCTCCCAGGCCCTCCATCTCTCTCTCTCTCTCCCAGGCCCTCCATCTCACTCTCACTCTCTCTCTCTGTCCCTTCCTCCCTCGCTCTCTCTCCCAGGCCCTCCATCTCTCTATCTCAGTCCCTCCCTCCCTCTCTCATAGTTAATTCCCCCCTCTCTCTCTCCCAGACCCTATCTCTCTCTCTCTCCCAGGCCCTCCATCTCTCTCTCTCTCTCTCTCTCCCAGGCCCTCCATCTCTCTCTCTCCCAGGCCCTCCATCTCTCTCTCTCCCAGGCCCTCCAGCTCTCTCTCTCCCAGGCCCTCCATCTCTCTCTCTCTCCCAGGCCCTCCATCTCTCTCTCTCCCAGGCCCTCCATCTCTCCCTCTCATTCTCTCCCTCTGTCTTTCTCTCTGCCAGGTCCTCCACCTCTCTCGCTCTCTCTCTCCCAAGCCTTCCATCTCTCCCTCTCATTCTCTCTCGCTCTCTCTCTCCCAGGCCCTCCAGCTCTCTCTCTCTCTCTCTCCCAGGACCTCCAGCTCTCTTTCTTTTTCTCTCTCTCTCTCTCTCTCTCCCAGGCCCTCCATCTCTCTCCCTCTCTCTCCCAGGCCCTCCATCTCTCTCTCTCTCTCTCTCTCTCTCTCTCCCAGGCCCTCCATCTCTCTCTCTCTCTCTCTCCCAAGCCTTCCATCTCTCCCTCTCATTCTCTCTCTCTCTCCCAGGCCCTCCAGCTCTCTCTCTTTCTCTCTCTCTCTCTCTCTCCCAGGCCCTCCTTCTATCTCTCTCTCTCTCCCAGGCCCTCCATCTCGGTCTGGCTCTCCCAGACCCTCCATCTCACCCTCTCATTCTCTCTCTCTCTTTCTCCCAGACGCTCCATGTCTCCCTCTCATTCTCGCTCTCTCTCTCTCTCCCAGGCCCTCCATCACTCCCTCCATCTCTCTCTCTCTCTCCCAGGCCCTCCATCTCTCTCTCTCTCTCCCAGGCCCTCCATCTCTCTCTCTCTCTCCCACGCCCTCTATCTCACTGTCTCTTTCCCAGGTCCTCCATCTCTCGCTCTCTCACCCAGGCCCTCCATCTCTCTCTCGCTCTCCCAGGCCCTCCATCACTCTCTCTCTCTCCCAGGCCCTCCATCTCTCACTCTCTCTCCCAGGCACTCCATCTCTCTCTCTCTCTCTCCCAGGCTCTTCATCTCTCTCTCTCTCTCTCCCAGGCTCTTCATCTCTCTCTCTCTCTCTCCCAGGCTCTTCATCTCTCTCTCTCTCTCTCCCAGGCTCTTCATCTCTCTCTCTCTCTCTCCCAGGCTCTTCATCTCTCTCTCTCTCTCTCCCAGGCTCTTCATCTCTCTCTCTCTCTCTCCCAGGCTCTTCATCTCTCTCTCTCTCTCTCCCAGGCTCTTCATCTCTCTCTCTCTCTCTCCCAGGCTCTTCATCTCTCTCTCTCTCTCTCTCCCAGGCTCTTCATCTCTCTCTCTCTCTCTCCCAGGCTCTTCATCTCTCTCTCTCTCTCTCCCAGGCTCTTCATCTCCCTCTCTCTCCCAGGCCCTTCATCTCTCTCTCTCCCTCTCTCTCCCAGGACCTTCATCTCTCTCTCTCTCTCTCCCAGGCCCTTCATCTCTCTCTCTCTCTCCCAGGCCCTCCATCTCTCACTCTCCCAGGCCCTCCATCTCTCTCTCTCTCGCTCCCAGGCCCTCCATCTCTCTCTCTCCCTCTCTCTCCGTCCTTTCCTCCCTCTTTCATAGTTAATTCCCCCCTCTCTCTCTCCCAGACCCTCATCTCTCTCTCTCTCCCAGGCCCTCCATCTCTATCTCTCTCTCTCCCAGCCCCTCCATTTCTCTCTCTCTCTCCCAGGCCCTCCATTTCTCTCCCTCTCATTCTCTCTCACTCTCTCTCCCAGGCCCTCCATCTCTCCCACTCATTCTCTGTCTTGCACTGTCTCTCCCAGACTCTCCATGTCTCCCTCTAATTCTCTCTCTCTCTCTCTCCCAGGCCTTCCATCTCTCCCTCTCATTCTCTCTCTATTTCTCTCTCCCAGGCCCTCGATCTCTCTCTCCCTCTCTCTCTCCCAGGCCCTCCATCTCTCCCTCTCTCTCTCTCTCCCAGGCCCTGCATCTCTCCGTCTCATTCTCTCTCTTGCTCTCTCTCTCCCAGACGCTCCATGTCTCATTCTCATACTCTACCTCTATCTGGCAGGCCCCCCATCTCTCCCACTCGTTCTCTCTCTCTCTCTCCCCAGGACCTCTAACTCTCCCTCTCATTCACACTCTCTCCCTCTCATTCTCTCTCTCCCTCTCCCTCTCTCCCAGGCCATTCATCACTCCGTCTCGTTGTCACTCTCTCTCTCCCAGGCCCTCCATCCCTCCCTCTCATTCTCTCTCTCTCTCTCTCCCAGGCACCATCTCTCCCTCTCTCTCAGGCGCACCATCGCTCCCACTCTCTCTCTATCTCTCTCTCCCAGGCCCCACATTTCTCCCTCTCATTCTCTCGCTTTCTCTCTCCGAGGCCCACCATCTCTCTCTCTCTCTCTCTCTCCCAGGCCCTCCATCTCTCCCTCTCTCTCTCTCCCAGGCCCTCCATCTCTCTCTCTCTCTCTCTCCCAGGCCCTCCATCTCTCTCTCTCTCTCTCTCCCAGGCCCTCCATCTCTCTCTCTCTCTCTCTCCCAGGCCCTCCATCTCTCTCTCTCTCTCTCCCAGGCCCTCCATCTCTCTCTCCCAGGCCCTCCATCTCTCTCTCTCCCAGGCCCTCCATCTCTCTCCCTCTCTCCCCCAGGCCCTCCATCTCTCTCTCTCCCCCCCAGGCCCTCCATCTCTCTCTCTCTCCCCCAGGCCCTCCATCTCTCTCTCTCTCCCCCAGGCCCTCCATCTCTCTCTCTCTCCCCAGGCCCTCCATCTCTCTCTCTCTCTCTCTCTCTCTCTCCCCCAGGCCCTCCATCTCTCTCTCTCTCTCTCTCCCAGGCCCTCCATCTCTCTCTCTCTCTCTCCCAGGCCCTCCATCTCTCTCTCCCAGGCCCTCCATCTCTCTCTCTCCCAGGCCCTCCATCTCTCTCTCTCCCAGGCCCTCCATCTCTCTCTCTCTCTCTCTCTCTCCCAGGCCCTCCATCTCTCTCTCTCTCTCTCTCTCCCAAGCCCTCCATCTCTCTCTCTCTCCCAGGCACTCCATCTCTCTCTCTCTCTCTCTTCCAAGCCTTCCATCTCTCCCTCTCATTCTCTCTCTCTCTCCCAGGCCCTCCAGCTCTCTCTCTTTCTCTCTCTCTCTCTCTCTCCCAGGCCCTCCTTCTATCTCTCTCTCTCTCTCTCCCAGGCCCTCCATCTCGCTCTGGCTCTCCCAGACCCTCCATCTCTCCCTCTCATTCCCTCTCTCTCTTTCTCCCAGACGCTCCATGTCTCCCTCTCATTCTCTCTCTCTCTCTCTCTCTCCCAGGCCCTCCATCGCTCCCTCCATCTCTCTCTCTCTCTTCCAGGCCCTCCATCTCTCTCTCTCTCTCTCCCAGGCCCTCCATCTCTCCCTCTCACTCTTCCAGGCCCTCCATCTCTCTCTCTCTCCCAGGCCTTCCATCTCTCTCTCTATCTCAGTCCCTCCCTCCCTCTCTCATAGTTAATTCCCCCCTCTCTCTCTCCCAGAGCCTATCTCTCTCTCTCTCTCCAAGGCCCTCCATCTCTCTCTCTCTCTCTCTCTCTCCCAGGCACTCCATCTCTCTCTCTCCCAGGCCCGCCATCTCGCTCTCTCTCTCTCCCAGACCCTCATCTCTCTCTCTCTCTCCCAGGCCCTCCATCTCTCCCTCTCTCTCCCAGGCCCTCCATCTCTCTCTCTCCCAGGCCCTCCATCTCTCCCTCTCATTCTCTCCCTCTGTCTTTCTCTCTGCCAGGTCCTCCAACTGTCTCGCTCTCTCTCTCCCAAGCCTTCCATCTCTCCCTCTCATTCTCTCTCGCTCTCTCTCTCCCAGGCCCTCCAGCTCTCTCTCTCTCTCTCTCTCTCCCAGGACCTCCAGCTCTCTTTCTTTTTCTCTCTCTCTCTCTCTCCCAGGCCCTCCATCTCTCTCCCTCTCTCTCCCAGGCCCTCCATCTCTCTCTCTCTCTCTCTCTCCCAGGCCCTCCATCTCTCTCTCTCTCCCAGGCCCTCCATCTCTCTCTCTCTCTCTCTCTCTCTCTCCCAGGCCCTCCATCTCTTTCCCTCTCTCTCCCAAGCCTTCCATCTCTCCCTCTCATTCTCTCTCTCTCTCAGGCCCTCCAGCTCTCTCTCTTTCTCTCTCTCTCTCTCTCTCTCTCCCAGGCCCTCCTTCTATCTATCTCTCTCTCCCAGGCCCTCCATCTCGGTCTGGCTCTCCCAGAACCTCCATCTCACCCTCTCATTCTCTCTCTCTCTTTCTCCCAGACGCTCCATGTCTCCCACTCATTCTCTCTCTCCCTCTCTCTCTCCCAGGCCCTCCAACGCTCCCTCCATCTCTCTGTCTCTCTCCCAGGCCCTCCATCTCTCTCTCTCTCTCTCTCAATCTCCCAGGCCCTCCATCTCTCTCTCTCTCCCAGGCCCTCCATCTCTCTCTCTCTCTCTCTCTCTCTCTCTCTCCCAGGCCCTCCATCTCTCTCTGGCTCTCTCTCCCAAGCCTTCCATCTCTCCCTCTCATTCTCTCTCTCTCTCAGGCCCTCCAGCTCTCTCTCTTTCTCTCTCTCCCAGGCCCTCCTTCTATCTCTCTCTCTCTCCCAGGCCCTCCATCTCGGTCTGGCTCTCCCAGAACCTCCATCTCACCCTCTCATTCTCTCTCTCTCTTTCTCCCAGATGCTCCATGTCTCCCTCTCATTCTCACTCTCTCTGTCTCTCCCAGGCCCTCCATCTCTCTCTCTCTCTCCCAGGCCCTCCATCTCTCTCTCTCTCTCTCTCTCTCCCAGGCCCTCCATCTCTCTCTCTCTCTCTCTCCCAGGCCCTCCATCTCTCTCTCTCTCTCTCCCAGGCTCTTCATCTCTCTCTCTCTCTTCCAGGCCCTCCATCTCTCTCTCTCTCTCTCCCAGGCCCTCCATCTCTCTCTCACTCTCTCTCTCTGTCCCTTCCTCCCTCGCTCTCTCTCCCAGGCCCTCCATCTCTCTCTCTCTATCTCAGTCCCTCCCTCCCTCTCTCATAGTTAATTCCCTCCTCTCTCTCTCCCAGACCATATCTCTCTCTCTCTCCCAGGCCCTCAATCTCTCTCTCTCTCTCTCCCAAGCACTCCATCTCTCTCTCTCCCAGGCCCGCCATCTCGCTCTCTCTCTCTCCCTGAGCCTAATCTCTCTCTGTCTCTCCCAGGCACTCCATCGCTCTCTCTCCCAGGCCCTCCATCTCGCGCTCTCTCTCTCTCCCAAGACCTCCATCTAACTCTCTCTCTCCCAGGCCCTCCATCTCTTTCTCTCTCTCTCCAAAGGCCCTCCATCTCTCTCTCTCTCTCTCCCAGGTCCTCCATCTCTCTCCCTCTCTCTCCCAGGTCCTCCATCTCTCTCTCTCTCTCTCTCCCAGGTCCTCCATCTCTCTCTCTCTCTCTCCCAGGCCCTCCATCTCTCTCTCTCTCTCCCAGGCCCTCCATCTCTCTCTCTCTCTCTCCCAGGCCCTCCATCTCTCTCTCTCTCTCCCAGGCCCGCCATCCCTCTCTCTCTCTCCCACGCCCTCTATCTCACTGTCTCTTTCCCAGGTCCTCCATCTCTCGCTCTCTCTCCCAGGCCCTCCATCTCTCTCTCTCGCTCTCCCAGGCCCTCCATCACTCTCTCGCTCTCCCAGGCCCTCCATCACTCTCTCGCTCTCCCAGGCCCTCCATCTCTCAATCTCTCTCCCAGGCCCTCCATCTCTCAATCTCTCTCCCAGGCACTCCATCTCTCAATCTCTCTCTCTCCCAGGCTCTTCATCTCTCTCCCTCTCTCTCTCCCAGGCTCTTCATCTCTCTCTCTCTCTCTCTCCCAGGCTCTTCATCTCTCTCTCTCTCTCCCAGGCTCTTCATCTCTCTCTCTCTCTCCCAGGCCCTCCATCTCTCCCTCTCTCTCCCAGGCCCTCCATCTCTCCCTCTCTCTCCCAGGCCCTCCATCTCTCCCTCTCTCTCCCAGGCCCTCCCTCTCTCTCTCTCTCTCCCAGGCCCTCCATCTCTCTCTCTCTCTCCCAGGCCCTCCATCTCTCTCTCTCTCTCCCAGGCCCTCCATCTCTCTCTCTCTCTCCCACGCCCTCTATCTCACTGTCTCTTTCCCAGGTCCTCCATCTCTCGCTCTCTCACCCAGGCCCTCCATCTCTCTCTCGCTCTCCCAGGCCCTCCATCACTCTCTCTCTCTCCCAGGCCCTCCATCTCTCAATCTCTCTCCCAGGCACTCCATCTCTCTCTCTCTCTCTCCCAGGCTCTTCATCTCTCTCTCTCTCTCTCCCAGGCTCTTCATCTCTCTCTCTCTCTCTCCCAGGCTCTTCATCTCTCTCTCTCTCTCTCCCAGGCTCTTCATCTCTCTCTCTCTCTCTCCCAGGCTCTTCATCTCTCTCTCTCTCTCTCCCAGGCTCTTCATCTCTCTCTCTCTCTCTCCCAGGCTCTTCATCTCTCTCTCTCTCTCTCCCAGGCTCTTCATCTCTCTCTCTCTCTCTCCCAGGCTCTTCATCTCTCTCTCTCTCTCTCCCAGGCTCTTCATCTCTCTCTCTCTCTCTCTCCCAGGCTCTTCATCTCTCTCTCTCTCTCTCCCAGGCTCTTCATCTCTCTCTCTCTCTCTCCCAGGCTCTTCATCTCTCTCTCTCTCCCAGGCTCTTCATCTCTCTCTCTCTCTCTCCCAGGCTCTTCATCTCTCTCTCTCTCTCTCCCAGGCTCTTCATCTCTCTCTCTCTCTCCCAGGCCCTCCATCTCTCTCTCTCTCTCCCAGGCCCTCCATCTCTCTCTCTCTCTCCCAGGCCCTCCATCTCTCTCTCACTCTCTCTCTCTGTCCTTTCCTCCCTCTTTCATAGTTAATTCCCCCCTCTCTCTCTCCCAGACCCTCATCTCTCTCTCTCTCCCAGGCCCTCCATCTCTATCTCTCTCTCTCCCAGCCCCTCCATTTCTCTCTCTCTCTCCCAGGCCCTCCATTTCTCTCCCTCTCATTCTCTCTCACTCTCTCTCCCAGGCCCTCCATCTCTCCCACTCATTCTCTGTCTTGCACTGTCTCTCCCAGACTCTCCATGTCTCCCTCTAATTCTCTCTCTCTCTCTCTCCCAGGCCTTCCATCTCTCCCTCTCATTCTCTCTCTATTTCTCTCTCCCAGGCCCTCGATCTCTCTCTCCCTCTCTCTCTCCCAGGCCCTCCATCTCTCCCTCTCTCTCTCTCTCCCAGGCCCTGCATCTCTCCGTCTCATTCTCTCTCTTGCTCTCTCTCTCCCAGACGCTCCATGTCTCATTCTCATACTCTACCTCTATCTGGCAGGCCCCCCATCTCTCCCACTCGTTCTCTCTCTCTCTCTCCCCAGGACCTCTAACTCTCCCTCTCATTCACACTCTCTCCCTCTCATTCTCTCTCTCCCTCTCCCTCTCTCCCAGGCCATTCATCACTCCGTCTCGTTGTCACTCTCTCTCTCCCAGGCCCTCCATCCCTCCCTCTCATTCTCTCTCTCTCTCTCTCCCAGGCACCATCTCTCCCTCTCTCTCAGGCGCACCATCGCTCCCACTCTCTCTCTATCTCTCTCTCCCAGGCCCCACATTTCTCCCTCTCATTCTCTCGCTTTCTCTCTCCGAGGTCCACCATCTCTCTCTCTCTCTCTCTCTCCCAGGCCCTCCATCTCTCCCTCTCTCTCTCTCCCAGGCCCTCCATCTCTCTCTCTCTCTCTCTCCCAGGCCCTCCATCTCTCTCTCTCTCTCTCTCCCAGGCCCTCCATCTCTCTCTCTCTCTCTCTCCCAGGCCCTCCATCTCTCTCTCTCTCTCTCCCAGGCCCTCCATCTCTCTCTCCCAGGCCCTCCATCTCTCTCTCTCCCAGGCCCTCCATCTCTCTCTCTCTCTCTCTCTCCCAGGCCCTCCATCTCTCCCTCTCTCTCTCTCTCTCCCAGGCCCTCCATCTCTCCCTCTCTCTCTCTCTCCCAGGCCCTCCATCTCTCTCTCTCTCCCAGGCACTCCATCTCTCTCTCTCTCTCTCTTCCAAGCCTTCCATCTCTCCCTCTCATTCTCTCTCTCTCTCCCAGGCCCTCCAGCTCTCTCTCTTTCTCTCTCTCTCTCTCTCTCCCAGGCCCTCCTTCTATCTCTCTCTCTCTCTCTCCCAGGCCCTCCATCTCGCTCTGGCTCTCCCAGACCCTCCATCTCTCCCTCTCATTCCCTCTCTCTCTTTCTCCCAGACGCTCCATGTCTCCCTCTCATTCTCTCTCTCTCTCTCTCTCTCCCAGGCCCTCCATCGCTCCCTCCATCTCTCTCTCTCTCTTCCAGGCCCTCCATCTCTCTCTCTCTCTCTCCCAGGCCCTCCATCTCTCCCTCTCACTCTTCCAGACCCTCCATCTCTCTCTCTCTCCCAGGCCTTCCATCTCTCTCTCTATCTCAGTCCCTCCCTCCCTCTCTCATAGTTAATTCCCCCCTCTCTCTCTCCCAGAGCCTATCTCTCTCTCTCTCTCCAAGGCCCTCCATCTCTCTCTCTCTCTCTCTCTCTCCCAGGCACTCCATCTCTCTCTCTCCCAGGCCCGCCATCTCGCTCTCTCTCTCTCCCAGACCCTCATCTCTCTCTCTCTCTCCCAGGCCCTCCATCTCTCCCTCTCTCTCCCAGGCCCTCCATCTCTCTCTCTCCCAGGCCCTCCATCTCTCCCTCTCATTCTCTCCCTCTGTCTTTCTCTCTGCCAGGTCCTCCAACTGTCTCGCTCTCTCTCTCCCAAGCCTTCCATCTCTCCCTCTCATTCTCTCTCGCTCTCTCTCTCCCAGGCCCTCCAGCTCTCTCTCTCTCTCTCTCTCTCCCAGGACCTCCAGCTCTCTTTCTTTTTCTCTCTCTCTCTCTCTCCCAGGCCCTCCATCTCTCTCCCTCTCTCTCCCAGGCCCTCCATCTCTCTCTCTCTCTCTCTCTCCCAGGCCCTCCATCTCTCTCTCTCTCCCAGGCCCTCCATCTCTCTCTCTCTCTCTCTCTCTCTCTCTCTCCCAGGCCCTCCATCTCTTTCCCTCTCTCTCCCAAGCCTTCCATCTCTCCCTCTCATTCTCTCTCTCTCTCAGGCCCTCCAGCTCTCTCTCTTTCTCTCTCTCTCTCTCTCTCTCTCCCAGGCCCTCCTTCTATCTATCTCTCTCTCCCAGGCCCTCCATCTCGGTCTGGCTCTCCCAGAACCTCCATCTCACCCTCTCATTCTCTCTCTCTCTTTCTCCCAGACGCTCCATGTCTCCCTCTCATTCTCGCTCTCTCTCTCTCTCCCAGGCCCTCCATCGCTCCCTCCATCTCTCTCTCTCTCTCCCAGGCCCTCCATCTCTCTCTCTCTCTCTCTCAATCTCCCAGGCCCTCCATCTCTCTCTCTCTCCCAGGCCCTCCATCTCTCTCTCTCTCTCTCTCTCTCTCTCTCTCCCAGGCCCTCCATCTCTCTCTGGCTCTCTCTCCCAAGCCTTCCATCTCTCCCTCTCATTCTCTCTCTCTCTCAGGCCCTCCAGCTCTCTCTCTTTCTCTCTCTCCCAGGCCCTCCTTCTATCTCTCTCTCTCTCCCAGGCCCTCCATCTCGGTCTGGCTCTCCCAGAACCTCCATCTCACCCTCTCATTCTCTCTCTCTCTTTCTCCCAGATGCTCCATGTCTCCCTCTCATTCTCACTCTCTCTGTCTCTCCCAGGCCCTCCATCTCTCTCTCTCTCTCCCAGGCCCTCCATCTCTCTCTCTCTCTCTCTCTCTCTCCCAGGCCCTCCATCTCTCTCTCTCTCTCTCTCCCAGGCTCTTCATCTCTCTCTCTCTCTCTCCCAGGCTCTTCATCTCTCTCTTTCTCTCCCAGGCCCTCCATCTCTCTCTCTCTCTCTCCCAGGCCCTCCATCTCTCTCTCTCTCTGTCCCTTCCTCCCACTCTCTCTCTCCCAGGCCCTCCATCTCTCTCTCTCTATCTCAGTCCCTCCCTCCCTCTCTCATAGTTAATTCCCTCCTCTCTCTCTCCCAGACCATATCTCTCTCTCTCTCCCAGGCCCTCAATCTCTCTCTCTCTCTCTCTCCCAAGCACTCCATCTCTCTCTCTCCCAGGCCCGCCATCTCGCTCTCTCTCTCTCCCTGAGCCTAATCTCTCTCTGTCTCTCCCAGGCACTCCATCGCTCTCTCTCCCAGGCCCTCCATCTCGCGCTCTCTCTCTCTCCCAAGACCTCCATCTAACTCTCTCTCTCCCAGGCCCTCCATCTCTTTCTCTCTCTCTCCAAAGGCCCTCCATCTCTCTCTCTCTCTCTCCCAGGTCCTCCATCTCTCTCCCTCTCTCTCCCAGGTCCTCCATCTCTCTCTCTCTCTCTCTCCCAGGTCCTCCATCTCTCTCTCTCTCTCTCCCAGGCCCTCCATCTCTCTCTCTCTCTCCCAGGCCCTCCATCTCTCTCTCTCTCTCTCTCCCAGGCCCTCCATCTCTCTCTCTCTCTCCCAGGCCCGCCATCTCTCTCTCTCTCTCCCACGCCCTCTATCTCACTGTCTCTTTCCCAGGTCCTCCATCTCTCGCTCTCTCTCCCAGGCCCTCCATCTCTCTCTCTCGCTCTCCCAGGCCCTCCATCACTCTCTCGCTCTCCCAGGCCCTCCATCACTCTCTCGCTCTCCCAGGCCCTCCATCTCTCAATCTCTCTCCCAGGCCCTCCATCTCTCAATCTCTCTCCCAGGCACTCCATCTCTCAATCTCTCTCTCTCCCAGGCTCTTCATCTCTCTCCCTCTCTCTCTCCCAGGCTCTTCATCTCTCTCTCTCTCTCTCTCCCAGGCTCTTCATCTCTCTCTCTCTCTCCCAGGCTCTTCATCTCTCTCTCTCTCTCCCAGGCCCTCCATCTCTCCCTCTCTCTCCCAGGCCCTCCATCTCTCCCTCTCTCTCCCAGGCCCTCCATCTCTCCCTCTCTCTCCCAGGCCCTCCATCTCTCTCTCTCTCTCCCAGGCCCTCCATCTCTCTCTCTCTCTCCCAGGCCCTCCATCTCTCTCTCTCTCTCCCAGGCCCTCCATCTCTCTCTCTCTCTCCCACGCCCTCTATCTCACTGTCTCTTTCCCAGGTCCTCCATCTCTCGCTCTCTCACCCAGGCCCTCCATCTCTCTCTCGCTCTCCCAGGCCCTCCATCACTCTCTCTCTCTCCCAGGCCCTCCATCTCTCAATCTCTCTCCCAGGCACTCCATCTCTCTCTCTCTCTCTCCCAGGCTCTTCATCTCTCTCTCTCTCTCTCCCAGGCTCTTCATCTCTCTCTCTCTCTCTCCCAGGCTCTTCATCTCTCTCTCTCTCTCTCCCAGGCTCTTCATCTCTCTCTCTCTCTCTCCCAGGCTCTTCATCTCTCTCTCTCTCTCTCCCAGGCTCTTCATCTCTCTCTCTCTCTCTCCCAGGCTCTTCATCTCTCTCTCTCTCTCTCCCAGGCTCTTCATCTCTCTCTCTCTCTCTCCCAGGCTCTTCATCTCTCTCTCTCTCTCTCCCAGGCTCTTCATCTCTCTCTCTGTCTCTCCCAGGCCCTTCATCTCTCTCTCTCTCTCCCAGGCCCTGCATCTCTCTCTCTCTCTCCCAGGCCCTCCATCTCTCTTTCTCTCTCCCAGGCCCTCCATCTCTCCCTCTCTCTCCCAGGCCCTCCATCTCTCGCTCTCTCTCCCAGGCCCTCCATCTCTCTCTCTCTCTCCCAGGCCCTCCATCTCTCTCTCACTCTCTCTCTCTGTCCTTGCCTCCCTCTTTCATAGTTAATTCCCCCCTCTCTCTCTCCCAGACCCTCATCTCTCTCTCTCTCCCAGGCCTCCATCTCTATCTCTCTCTCTCCCAGCCCCTCCATTTCTCTCTCTCTCTCCCAGGCCCTCCACTTCTCTCCCTCTCATTCTCTCTCTCTCTCTCTCCCAGGCGCTCCATCGCACCCTCTCTCTCCCAGGCCCTCCATCTCTCCCACTCATTCTCTCTCTTGCACTCTCTCTCCCAGACTCTCCATGTCTCCCTCTAATTCTCTCTCTCTCTCTCCCAGGCCTTCCATCTCTCCCTCTCATTCTCTCTCTATTTCTCTCTCCCAGGCCCTCGATCTCTCTCTCCCTCTCTCTCTCCCAGGCCCACCATCTCTCCCTCTCTCTCTCTCTCCCAGGCCCTGCATCTCTCTGTCTCATTCTCTCTCTTGCTCTCTCTCTCCCAGATGCTCCATGTCTCATTCTCATACTCTACCTCTATCTGCCAGGCCACCCATCTCTCCCACTCATTCTCTCTCTCTCTCTCCCCAGGACCTCTAACTCTCCCTCTCATTCACACTCTCTCCCTCTCATTCTCTCTCTCCCTCTCCCTCTCTCCCAGGCCATTCATCACTCCCTCTCGTTGTCACTCTCTCTCTCCCAGGCGCTCCATCTCGCCCTCTCATTCTCTCTCTCTAACCCAGGCCCTCCATCTCTCCCTCTGATTCTCTCTCTCTTTCTTTCTCTCTCTCTCTCTCAGGCCCTCCATCTCTCCCTCTCATTCTCTCTCTCTCTCTCTCCCAGGCACCATCTCTCCCTCTCTCTCAGGCGCACCATCGCTCCCACTCTCTCTCTATCTCTCTCTCCCAGGCCCCACATTTCTCCCTCTCATTCTCTCTCTTTCTCTCTCCGAGGCCCACCATCTCTCTCTCTCTCTCTCTCCCAGGCCCTCCATCTCTCTCTCTCTCTCCCAGGCCCTCCATCTCTCCCTCTCTCTCTCTCCCAGGCCCTCCATCTCTCTCTCTCTCTCTCCCAGGCCCTCCATCTCTCTCTCCCAGGCCCTCCATCTCTCTCTCCCAGGCCCTCCATCTCTCTCTCTCTCCCAGGCCCTCCATCTCTCTCTCTCCCAGGCCCTCCATCTCTCTCTCTCCCAGGCCCTCCATCTCTCTCTCTCCAGGCCCTCCATCTCTCTCTCTCCCAGGCCCTCCATCTCTCTCTCTCCCTGGCCCTCCATCTCTCTCTCTCCCTGGCCCTCCATCTCTCCCTCTCATTCTCTCCCTCTGTCTTTCTCTCTGCCAGGTCCTCCACCTCTCTCGCTCTCTCTCTCCCAAGCCTTCCATCTCTCCCTCTCATTCTGTCTCGCTCTCTCTCTCTCCCAGGCCCTCCAGCTCTCTTTCTCTCTCTCTCTCTCTCCCAGGACCTCCAGCTCTCTTTCTTTTTCTCTCTCTCTCTCTCTCCCAAGCCCTCCATCTCTCTCTCTCTCTCTCTCTCCCAGGCCCTCCATCTCTCTCTCTCTCTCTCTCTCTCCCAGGCCCTCCATCTCTCTCTCTCTCCCAGGCACTCCATCTCTCTCTCTCTCTCTCTTCCAAGCCTTCCATCTCTCCCTCTCATTCTCTCTCTCTCTCCCAGGCCCTCCATCTCTATCTCTCTCTCTCCCAGCCCCTCCATTTCTCTCTCTCTCTCCCAGGCCCTCCATTTCTCTCCCTCTCATTCTCTCTCACTCTCTCTCCCAGGCCCTCCATCTCTCCCACTCATTCTCTGTCTTGCACTCTCTCTCCCAGACTCTCCATGTCTCCCTCTAATTCTCTCTCTCTCTCTCTCCCAGGCCTTCCATCTCTCCCTCTCATTCTCTCTCTATTTCTCTCTCCCAGGCCCTCGATCTCTCTCTCCCTCTCTCTCTCCCAGGCCCTCCATCTCTCCCTCTCTCTCTCTCTCCCAGGCCCTGCATCTCTCCGTCTCATTCTCTCTCTTGCTCTCTCTCTCCCAGATGCTCCATGTCTCATTCTCATACTCTACCTCTATCTGGCAGGCCCCCCATCTCTCCCACTCGTTCTCTCTCTCTCTCTCCCCAGGACCTCTAACTCTCCCTCTCATTCACACTCTCTCCCTCTCATTCTCTCTCTCCCTCTCCCTCTCTCCCAGGCCATTCATCACTCCCTCTCGTTGTCACTCTCTCTCTCCCAGGCCCTCCATCCCTCCCTCTCATTCTCTCTCTCTCTCTCTCCCAGGCACCATCTCTCCCTCTCTCTCAGGCGCACCATCGCTCCCACTCTCTCTCTATCTCTCTCTCCCAGGCCCCACATTTCTCCCTCTCATTCTCTCGCTTTCTCTCTCCGAGGCCCACCATGTCTCTCTCTCTCTCTCTCTCCCAGGCCCTCCATCTCTCCCTCTCTCTCTCTCCCAGGCCCTCCATCTCTCTCTCTCTCTCTCTCCCAGGCCCTCCATCTCTCTCTCTCTCTCTCCCAGGCCCTCCATCTCTCTCTCCCAGGCCCTCCATCTCTCTCTCTCCCAGGCCCTCCATCTCTCTCTCTCCCAGGCCCTCCATCTCTCTCTCTCCAGGCCCTCCATCTCTCCCTCTCATTCTCTCCCTCTGTCTTTCTCTCTGCCAGGTCCTCCACCTCTCTCGCTCTCTCTCTCCCAAGCCTTCCATCTCTCCCTCTCATTCTCTCTCGCTCTCTCTCTCTCCCAGGCCCTCCAGCTCTCTTTCTCTCTCTCTCTCTCTCCCAGGACCTCCAGCTCTCTTTCTTTTTCTCTCTCTCTCTCTCTCTCCCAGGCCCTCCATCTCTCTCTCTCTCTCTCCCAGGCCCTCCATCTCTCTCTCTCTCTCTCTCTCTCCCAGGCCCTCCATCTCTCTCTCTCTCTCTCTCTCCCAGGCCCTCCATCTCTCTCTCTCTCCCAGGCACTCCATCTCTCTCTCTCTCTCTCTTCCAAGCCTTCCATCTCTCCCTCTCATTCTCTCTCTCTCTCCCAGGCCCTCCAGCTCTCTCTCTTTCTCTCTCTCTCTCTCTCTCCCAGGCCCTCCTTCTATCTCTCTCTCTCTCTCTCCCAGGCCCTCCATCTCGCTCTGGCTCTCCCAGACCCTCCATCTCTCCCTCTCATTCCCTCTCTCTCTTTCTCCCAGACGCTCCATGTCTCCCTCTCATTCTCTCTCTCTCTCTCTCTCTCCCAGGCCCTCCATCGCTCCCTCCATCTCTCTCTCTCTCTTCCAGGCCCTCCATCTCTTTCTCTCTCTCTCCCAGGCCCTCCATCTCTCTCTCTCACTCTTCCAGGCCCTCCATCTCTCTCTCTCTCCCAGGCCCTCCATCTCTCTCTCTATCTCAGTCCCTCCCTCCCTCTCTCATAGTTAATTCCCCCCTCTCTCTCTCCCAGAGCCTATCTCTCTCTCTCTCTCCCAGGCCCTCCATCTCTCTCTCTCTCTCTCTCTCTCCCAGGCACTCCATCTCTCTCTCTCCCAGGCCCGCCATCTCGCTCTCTCTCTCTCCCAGACCCTCATCTCTCTCTCTCTCTCCCAGGCCCTCCATCTCTCCCTCTCTCTCCCAGGCCCTCCATCTCTCTCTCTCCCAGGCCCTCCATCTCTCCCTCTCATTCTCTCCCTCTGTCTTTCTCTCTGCCAGGTCCTCCACCTCTCTCGCTCTCTCTCTCCCAAGCCTTCCATCTCTCCCTCTCATTCTCTCTCGCTCTCTCTCTCCCAGGCCCTCCAGCTCTCTCTCTCTCTCTCTCTCTCCCAGGACCTCCAGCTCTCTTTCTTTTTCTCTCTCTCTCTCTCTCCCAGGCCCTCCATCTCTCTCCCTCTCTCTCCCAGGCCCTCCATCTCTCTCTCTATCTCTCTCTCCCAGGCCCTCCATCTCTCTCTCTCTCCCAGGCCCTCCATCTCTCTCTCTCTCTCTCTCTCTCTCTCTCTCCCAGGCCCTCCATCTCTCTCTCTCTCTCTCCCAAGCCTTCCATCTCTCCCTCTCATTCTCTCTCTCTCTCAGGCCCTCCAGCTCTCTCTCTTTCTCTCTCTCTCTCTCTCTCCCAGGCCCTCCTTCTATCTCTCTCTCTCTCCCAGGCCCTCCATCTCGGTCTGGCTCTCCCAGAACCTCCATCTCACCCTCTCATTCTCTCTCTCTCTTTCTCCCAGACGCTCCATGTCTCCCTCTCATTCTCGCTCTCTCTCTCTCTCCCAGGCCCTCCATCGCTCCCTCCATCTCTCTCTCTCTCTCCCAGGCCCTCCATCTCTCTCTCTCTCTCTCTCAATCTCCCAGGCCCTCCATCTCTCTCTCTCTCCCAGGCCCTCCATCTCTCTCTCTCTCTCTCTCTCTCTCTCTCCCAGGCCCTCCATCTCTCTCTCTCTCTCTCTCCCAAGCCTTCCATCTCTCCCTCTCATTCTCTCTCTCTCTCAGGCCCTCCAGCTCTCTCTCTTTCTCTCTCTCTCTCTCTCCCAGGACCTCCTTCTATCTCTCTCTCTCTCCCAGGCCCTCCATCTCGGTCTGGCTCTCCCAGAACCTCCATCTCACCCTCTCATTCTCTCTCTCTCTTTCTCCCAGACGCTCCATGTCTCCCTCTCATTCTCACTCTCTCTGTCTCTCCCAGGCCCTCCATCGCTCCCTCCATCTCTCTCTCTCTCTCCCAGGCCCTCCATCTCTCTCTCTCTCTCTCTCTCTCCCAGGCCCTCCATCTCTCTCTCTCTCTCTCTCTCTCCCAGGCCCTCCATCTCTCTCTCTCTCTCTCCCAGGCTCTTCATCTCTCTCTCTCTCTTCCAGGCCCTCCATCTCTCTCTCTCTCTCTCCCAGGCCCTCCATCACTCTCTCTCTCTCTCCCAGGCCCTCCATCTCTCTCTCTCTCTCCCAGGCCCTCCAAATCTCTCTCACTCTCTCTCTCTGTCCCTTCCTCCCTCGCTCTCTCTCCCAGGCCCTCCATCTCTCTCTCTCTATCTCAGTCCCTCCCTCCCTCTCTCATAGTTAATTCCCCCCTCTCTCTCTCCCAGACCCTATCTCTCTCTCTCTCCCAGGCCCTCAATCTCTCTCTCTCTCTCTCTCCCAAGCACTCCATCTCTCTCTCTCCCAGGCCCGCCATCTCGCTCTCTCTCTCTCCCAGAGCCTAATCTCTCTCTCTCTCTCCCAGGCACTCCATCGCTCTCTCTCCCAGGCCCTCCATCTCGCGCTCTCTCTCTCTCCCAAGACCTCCATCTAACTCTCTCTCTCCCAGGCCCTCCATCTCTTTCTCTCTCTCTCCAAAGGTCCTCCATCTCTCTCTCTCTCTCTCCCAGGCCCTCCATCTCTCTCTCTCTCTCTCCCAGGCCCTCCATCTCTCTCTCTCTCTCCCAGGCCCGCCATCTCTCTCTCTCTCTCCCACGCCCTCTATCTCACTGTCTCTTTCCCAGGTCCTCCATCTCTCGCTCTCTCTCCCAGGCCCTCCATCTCTCTCTCTCGCTCTCCCAGGCCCTCCATCACTCTCTCGCTCTCCCAGGCCCTCCATCACTCTCTCGCTCTCCCAGGCCCTCCATCTCTCAATCTCTCTCCCAGGCCCTCCATCTCTCAATCTCTCTCCCAGGCACTCCATCTCTCAATCTCTCTCTCTCCCAGGCTCTTCATCTCTCTCCCTCTCTCTCTCCCAGGCTCTTCATCTCTCTCTCTCTCTCTCTCTCCCAGGCTCTTCATCTCTCTCTCTCTCTCCCAGGCTCTTCATCTCTCTCTCTCTCTCCCAGGCCCTCCATCTCTCCCTCTCTCTCCCAGGCCCTCCATCTCTCCCTCTCTCTCCCAGGCCCTCCATCTCTCCCTCTCTCTCCCAGGCCCTCCATCTCTCTCTCTCTCTCCCAGGCCCTCCATCTCTCTCTCTCTCTCCCAGGCCCTCCATCTCTCTCTCTCTCTCCCAGGCCCTCCATCTCTCTCTCTCTCTCCCACGCCCTCTATCTCACTGTCTCTTTCCCAGGTCCTCCATCTCTCGCTCTCTCACCCAGGCCCTCCATCTCTCTCTCGCTCTCCCAGGCCCTCCATCACTCTCTCTCTCTCCCAGGCCCTCCATCTCTCAATCTCTCTCCCAGGCACTCCATCTCTCTCTCTCTCTCTCCCAGGCTCTTCATCTCTCTCTCTCTCTCTCCCAGGCTCTTCATCTCTCTCTCTGTCTCTCCCAGGCCCTTCATCTCTCTCTCTCTCTCCCAGGCCCTGCATCTCTCTCTCTCTCTCCCAGGCCCTCCATCTCTCTTTCTCTCTCCCAGGCCCTCCATCTCTCCCTCTCTCTCCCAGGCCCTCCATCTCTCGCTCTCTCTCCCAGGCCCTCCATCTCTCTCTCTCTCTCCCAGGCCCTCCATCTCTCTCTCACTCTCTCTCTCTGTCCTTTCCTCCCTCTTTCATAGTTAATTCCCCCCTCTCTCTCTCCCAGACCCTCATCTCTCTCTCTCTCCCAGGCCTCCATCTCTATCTCTCTCTCTCCCAGCCCCTCCATTTCTCTCTCTCTCTCCCAGGCCCTCCACTTCTCTCCCTCTCATTCTCTCTCTCTCTCTCTCCCAGGCCCTCCATCTCTCTCTCTCCCAGGCCCTCCATCTCTCTCTCTCCCAGGTCCTCCATCTCTCTCTCTCCCAGGCCCTCCATCTCTCTCTCTCCCAGGCCCTCCATCTCTCTCTCTCTCCCAGGCCCTCCATCTCTCTCTCTCCCAGGCCCTCCATCTCTCTCTCTCCCAGGCCCTCCATCTCTCTCTCTCCCAGGCCCTCCATCTCTCTCTCTCCCAGGCCCTCCATCTCTCTCTCTCCCAGGCCCTCCATCTCTCTCTCTCTCCCAGGCCCTCCATCTCTCTCTCTCCCAGGCCCTCCATCTCTCTCTCTCCCAGGCCCTCCATCTCTCTCTCTCCCAGGCCCTCCATCTCTCTCTCTCCCAGGCCCTCCATCTCTCTCTCTCCCAGGCCCTCCATCTCTCTCTCTCCCAGGCCCTCCATCTCTCTCTCTCCCAGGCCCTCCATCTCTCCCTCTCATTCTCTCCCTCTGTCTTTCTCTCTGCCAGGTCCTCCACCTCTCTCGCTCTCTCTCTCCCAAGCCTTCCATCTCTCCCTCTCATTCTCTCTCGCTCTCTCTCTCCCAGGCCCTCCAGCTCTCTCTCTCTCTCTCTCCCAGGACCTCCAGCTCTCTTTCTTTTTCTCTCTCTCTCTCTCTCTCCCAGGCCGTCAATCTCTCTCCCTCTCTCTCCCAGGCCCTCCATCTCTCTCTCTCTCTCTCTCTCCCAGGCCCTCCATCTCTCTCTCTCTCTCTCTCTCTCCCAGGCCCTCCATCTCTCTCTCTCTCTCTCTCCCAAGCCTTCCATCTCTCCCTCTCATTCTCTCTCTCTCTCTCTCCCAGGCCCTCCAGCTCTCTCTCTTTCTCTCTCTCTCTCTCTCTCCCAGGCCCTCCTTCTATCTCTCTCTCTCTCCCAGGCCCTCCATCTCGGTCTGGCTCTCCCAGACCCTCCATCTCACCCTCTCATTCTCTCTCTCTCTTTCTCCCAGACGCTCCATGTCTCCCTCTCATTCTCGCTCTCTCTCTCTCTCCCAGGCCCTCCATCGCTCCCTCCATCTCTCTCTCTCTCTCCCAGGCCCTCCATCTCTCTCTCTCTCTCTCTCCCAAGCCCTCCATCTCTCTCTCTCTCTCTCTCCCAGGCTCTTCATCTCTCTCTCTCTTCCAGGCCCTCCATCTCTCTCTCTCGCTCTCCCAGGCACTCCATCTCTCTCTCTCTCTCCCAGGCCCTCCATCTCTCAATCTCTCTCCCAGGCACTCCATCTCTCTCTCTCTCTCTCCCAGGCTCTTCATCTCTCTCTCTCTCTCTCCCAGGCTCTTCATCTCTCTCTCTCTCTCTCCCAGGCTCTTCATCTCTCTCTCTCTCTCCCAGGCTCTTCATCTCTCTCTCTCTCTCTCCCAGGCTCTTCATCTCTCTCTCTGTCTCTCCCAGGCTCTTCATCTCTCTCTCTCTCTCTCCCAGGCTCTTCATCTCTCTCTCTCTCTCTCCCAGGCTCTTCATCTCTCTCTCTCTCTCTCCCAGGCTCTTCATCTCTCTCTCTCTCTCTCCCAGGCTCTTCATCTCTCTCTCTCTCTCTCCCAGGCTCTTCATCTCTCTCTCTCTCTCTCTCCCAGGCTCTTCATCTCTCTCTCTCTCTCTCTCCCAGGCTCTTCATCTCTCTCTCTCTCTCTCCCAGGCTCTTCATCTCTCTCTCTCTCTCTCCCAGGCTCTTCATCTCTCTCTCTCTCTCTCCAAGGCTCTTCATCTCTCTCTCTCTCTCTCCCAGGCTCTTCATCTCTCTCTCTCTCTCCCAGGCCCTCCATCTCTCTCTCTCTCTCCCAGGCCCTCCATCTCTCTCTCTCTCTCCCAGGCCCTCCATCTCTCTCTCCCAGGCCCTCCATCTCTCTTTCCCAGGCCCTCCATCTCTCTTTCCCAGGCCCTCCATCTCTCTCTCACTCTCTCTCGCTGTCCTTTCCTCCCTCTTTCATAGTTAATTCCCCCCTCTCTCTCTCCCAGACCCTCATCTCTCTCTCTCTCCCAGGCCCTCCATCTCTATCTCTCTCTCTCCCAGCCCCTCCATTTCTCTCTCTCTCTCCCAGGCCCTCCATCGCACCCTCTCTCTCCCAGGCCCTCCATCTCTCCCACTCATTCTCTGTCTTGCACTCTCTCTCCCAGACTCTCCATGTCTCCCTCTAATTCTCTCTCTCTCTCTCTCTCTCCCAGGCCTTCCATCTCTCCCTCTCATTCTCTCTCTATTTCTCTCTCCCAGGCCCTCGATCTCTCTCTCCCTCTCTCTCTCCCAGGCCCTCCATCTCTCCCTCTCTCTCTCTCTCCCAGGCCCTGCATCTCTCCGTCTCATTCTCTCTCTTGCTCTCTCTCTCCCAGACGCTCCATGTCTCATTCTCATACTCTACCTCTATCTGCCAGGCCCCCCATCTCTCCCACTCATTCTCTCTCTCTCTCTCCCCAGGACCACTAACTCTCCCTCTCATTCACACTCTCTCCCTCTCATTCTCTCTCTCCCTCTCCCTCTCTCCCAGGCCATTCATCACTCCCTCTCGTTGTCACTCTCTCTCTCCCAGGCGCTCCATCTCTCCCTCTCATTCTCTCTCTCTAACCCAGGCCCTCCATCTCTCCCTCTGATTCTCTCTCTCTTTCTTTCTCTCTCTCTCTCTCAGGCCCTCCATCTCTCCCTCTCATTCTCCCTCTCTCTCTCTCCCAGGCACCATCTCTCCCTCTCTCTCAGGCGCACCATCGCTCCCACTCTCTCTCTATCTCTCTCTCCCAGGCCCCACATTTCTCCCTCTCATTCTCTCTCTTTCTCTCTCCGAGGCCCACCATCTCTCTCTCTCTCTCTCTCTCCCAGGCCCTCCATCGCTCCCTCCATCTCTCTCTCTCTCTCCCAGGCCCTCCATCTCTCTCTCTCTCTCTCCCAGGCCCTCCATCTCTCTCTCTCTCCCAGGCTCTTCATCTCTCTCTCTCTCTTCCAGGCCCTCCATCTCTCTCTCTCTCTCTCCCAGGCCCTCCATCTCTCTCTCTCTCTCTCTCTCTCCCAGGACCTCCAGCTCTCTTTCTTTTTCTCTCTCTCTATCTCTCTCCCAGGCCCTCCATCTCTCTCCCTCTCTCTCCCAGGCCCTCCATCTCTCTCTCTCTCTCTCTCCCAGGCCCTCCATCTCTCTCTCTCCCCCAGGCCCTCCATCTCTCTCTCTCTCTCTCTCTCTCTCTCTCTCCCCCAGGCCCTCCATCTCTCTCTCTCTCTCTCTCTCTCTCCCAAGCCTTCCATCACTCCCTCTCATTCTCTCTCTCTCTCCCAGGCCCTCCAGCTCTCTCTCTTTCTCTCTCTCTCTCATTCTCCCAGGCCCTCCTTCTATCTCTCTCTCTCTCTCTCCCAGGCCCTCCATCTCGGTCTGGCTCTCCCAGACCCTCCATCTCACCCTCTCATTCTCTCTCTCTCTTTCTCCCAGATGCTCCATGTCTCCCTCTCATTCTCGCTCTCTCTCTCTCTCCCAGGCCCTCCAGCGCTCCCTCCATCTCTCTCTCTCTCTCCCAGGCCCTCCATCTCTCTCTCTCTCACTCCCAGGCCCTCCATCTCTCTCTCTCTCTCTCCCAGGCTCTTCATCTCTCTCTCTCTCTTCCAGGCCCTCCATCTCTCTCTCTCTCTCTCCCAGGCCCTCCATCTCTCTCTCTCTCTCACAGGCCCTCCATCTCACTCTCACTCTCTCTCTCTGTCCCTTCCTCCCTCGCTCTCTCTCCCAGGCCCTCCATCTCTCTATCTCAGTCCCTCCCTCCCTCTCTCATAGTTAATTCCCCCCTCTCTCTCTCCCAGACCCTATCTCTCTCTCTCTCCCAGGCCCTCCATCTCTCCATCTCTCTCTCTCCCAGGCCCTCCATCTCTCTCTCTCCCAGGCCCTCCATCTCTCTCTCTCCCAGGCCCTCCAGCTCTCTCTCTCCCAGGCCCTCCATCTCTCTCTCTCTCCCAGGCCCTCCATCTCTCTCTCTCCCAGGCCCTCCATCTCTCCCTCTCATTCTCTCCCTCTGTCTTTCTCTCTGCCAGGTCCTCCACCTCTCTCGCTCTCTCTCTCCCAAGCCTTCCATCTCTCCCTCTCATTCTCTCTCGCTCTCTCTCTCCCAGGCCCTCCAGCTCTCTCTCTCTCTCTCTCCCAGGACCTCCAGCTCTCTTTCTTTTTCTCTCTCTCTCTCTCTCTCCCAGGCCCTCCATCTCTCTCCCTCTCTCTCCCAGGCCCTCCATCTCTCTCTCTCTCTCCCAGGCCCTCCATCTCTCTCTCTCTCTCCCAGGCCCTCCATCTCTCTCTCTCTCTCCCACGCCCTCTATCTCACTGTCTCTTTCCCAGGTCCTCCATCTCTCGCTCTCTCTCCCAGGCCCTCCATCTCTCTCTCTCGCTCTCCCAGGCCCTCCATCACTCTCTCGCTCTCCCAGGCCCTCCATCACTCTCTCGCTCTCCAAGGCCCTCCATCACTCTCTCGCTCTCCAAGGCCCTCCATCTCTCAATCTCTCTCCCAGGCACTCCATCTCTCTCTCTCTCTCTCTCTCCCAGGCTCTTCATCTCTCTCCCTCTCTCTCTCCCAGGCTCTTCATCTCTCTCTCTCTCTCTCCCAGGCTCTTCATCTCTCTCTCTCTCTCTCTCCCAGGCTCTTCATCTCTCTCTCTCTCTCCCAGGCTCTTCAACTCTCTCCCTCTCTCCCAGGCTCTTCATCTCTCTCTCTCTCTCCCAGGCCCTCCATCTCTCCCCCTCTCTCCCAGGCCCTCCATCTCTCTCTCTCTCTCCCAGGCCCTCCATCTCTCTCTCTCTCTCCCAGGCCCTCCATCTCTCTCTCTCTCTCCCACGCCCTCTATCTCACTGTCTCTTTCCCAGGTCCTCCATCTCTCGCTCTCTCACCCAGGCCCTCCATCTCTCTCTCGCTCTCCCAGGCCCTCCATCACTCTCTCTCTCTCCCAGGCCCTCCATCTCTCAATCTCTCTCCCAGGCACTCCATCTCTCTCTCTCTCTCTCCCAGGCTCTTCATCTCTCTCTCTCTCTCTCCCAGGCTCTTCATCTCTCTCTCTCTCTCTCCCAGGCTCTTCATCTCTCTCTCTCCCAGGCTCTTCATCTCTCTCTCTCTCTCTCCCAGGCTCTTCATCTCTCTCTCTCTCTCCCAGGCTCTTCATCTCTCTCTCTCTCTCTCCCAGGCTCTTCATCTCTCTCTCTCTCTCTCCCAGGCTCTTCATCTCTCTCTCTCTCTCTCCCAGGCTCTTCATCTCTCTCTCTCTCTCTCCCAGGCTCTTCATCTCTCTCTCTCTCTCTCCCAGGCTCTTCATCTCTCTCTCTCTCTCTCCAGGCTCTTCATCTCTCTCTCTCTCTCTCCCAGGCTCTTCATCTCTCTCTCTCTCTCTCCCAGGCTCTTCATCTCTCTCTCTCTCTCTCCCAGGCTCTTCATCTCTCTCTCTCTCTCTCCCAGGCTCTTCATCTCTCTCTCTCTCTCTCCCAGGCTCTTCATCTCTCTCTCTCTCTCTCCCAGGCTCTTCATCTCTCTCTCTCTCTCTCCCAGGCTCTTCATCTCTCTCTCTCTCTCTCCCAGGCTCTTCATCTCTCTCTCTCTCTCTCCCAGGCTCTTCATCTCTCTCTCTCTCTCTCTCTCCCAGGCTCTTCATCTCTCTCTCTCTCTCTCCCAGGCTCTTCATCTCTCTCTCTCTCTCTCCCAGGCTCTTCATCTCTCTCTCTCTCTCTCCAAGGCTCTTCATCTCTCTCTCTCTCTCTCCAAGGCTCTTCATCTCTCTCTCTCTCTCCCAGGCCCTCCATCTCTCTCTCTCTCTCCCAGGCCCTCCATCTCTCTCTCCCAGGCCCTCCATCTCTCTTTCCCAGGCCCTCCATCTCTCTTTCCCAGGCCCTCCATCTCTCTCTCTCTCTCCCAGGCCCTCCATCTCTCTCTCACTCTCTCTCGCGGTCCTTTCCTCCCTCTTTCATAGTTAATTCCCCCCTCTCTCTCTCCCAGACCCTCATCTCCCTCTCTCTCCCAGGCCCTCCATCTCTATCTCTCTCTCTCCCAGCCCCTCCATTTCTCTCTCTCTCTCCCAGGCCCTCCATCGCACCCTCTCTCTCCCAGGCCCTCCATCTCTCCCACTCATTCTCTGTCTTGCACTCTCTCTCCCAGACTCTCCATGTCTCCCTCTAATTCTCTCTCTCTCTCTCTCTCTCTCTCCCAGGCCTTCCATCTCTCCCTCTCATTCTCTCTCTATTTCTCTCTCCCAGGCCCTCGATCTCTCTCTCCCTCTCTCTCTCCCAGGCCCTCCATCTCTCCCTCTCTCTCTCTCTCCCAGGCCCTGCATCTCTCCGTCTCATTCTCTCTCTTGCTCTCTCTCTCCCAGACGCTCCATGTCTCATTCTCATACTCTACCTCTATCTGCCAGGCCCCCCATCTCTCCCACTCATTCTCTCTCTCTCTCTCCCCAGGACCACTAACTCTCCCTCTCATTCACACTCTCTCCCTCTCATTCTCTCTCTCCCTCTCCCTCTCTCCCAGGCCATTCATCACTCCCTCTCGTTGTCACTCTCTCTCTCCCAGGCGCTCCATCTCTCCCTCTCATTCTCTCTCTCTAACCCAGGCCCTCCATCTCTCCCTCTGATTCTCTCTCTCTTTCTTTCTCTCTCTCTCTCTCAGGCCCTCCATCTCTCCCTCTCATTCTCCCTCTCTCTCTCTCCCAGGCACCATCTCTCCCTCTCTCTCAGGCGCACCATCGCTCCCACTCTCTCTCTATCTCTCTCTCCCAGGCCCCACATTTCTCCCTCTCATTCTCTCTCTTTCTCTCTCCGAGGCCCACCATCTCTCTCTCTCTCTCTCTCTCCCAGGCCCTCCATCGCTCCCTCCATCTCTCTCTCTCTCTCCCAGGCCCTCCATCTCTCTCTCTCTCTCTCCCAGGCCCTCCATCTCTCTCTCTCTCCCAGGCTCTTCATCTCTCTCTCTCTCTTCCAGGCCCTCCATCTCTCTCTCTCTCTCTCCCAGGCCCTCCATCTCTCTCTCTCTCTCTCTCTCCCAGGACCTCCAGCTCTCTTTCTTTTTCTCTCTCTCTATCTCTCTCCCAGGCCCTCCATCTCTCTCTCTCTCTCCCAGGCCCTCCATCTCTCTCTCTCTCTCTCCCAGGCCCTCCATCTCTCTCTCTCCCAGGCCCTCCATCTCTCTCTCTCTCTCTCTCTCTCCCCCAGGCCCTCCATCTCTCTCTCTCTCCCAGGCTCTTCATCTCTCTCTCTCTCTTCCAGGCCCTCCATCTCTCTCTCTCTCTCTCCCAGGGCCCTCCATCTCTCTCTCTCTCTCTCTCTCCCAGGACCTCCAGCTCTCTTTCTTTTTCTCTCTCTCTATCTCTCTCCCAGGCCCTCCATCTCTCTCCCTCTCTCTCCCAGGCCCTCCATCTCTCTCTCTCTCTCTCTCCCAGGCCCTCCATCTCTCTCTCTCCCCCAGGCCCTCCATCTCTCTCTCTCTCTCTCCCAGGCCCTCCATCTCTCTCTCTCTCCCAGGCTCTTCATCTCTCTCTCTCTCTTCCAGGCCCTCCATCTCTCTCTCTCTCTCTCCCAGGCCCTCCATCTCTCTCTCTCTCTCTCTCTCCCAGGCCCTCCATCTCTCTCTCTCTCTCTCCCCCAGGCCCTCCATCTCTCTCTCTCCCCCAGGCCCTCCATCTCTCTCTCTCTCTCTCTCTCCCCCAGGCCCTCCATCTCTCTCTCTCTCTCTCTCTCTCTCTCCCAAGCCTTCCATCTCTCCCTCTCATTCTCTCTCTCTCTCCCAGGCCCTCCAGCTCTCTCTCTTTCTCTCTCTCTCTCTCTCTCTCTCCCAGGCCCTCCTTCTATCTCTCTCTCTCTCTCTCCCAGGCCCTCCATCTCGGTCTGGCTCTCCCAGACCCTCCATCTCACCCTCTCATTCTCTCTCTCTCTTTCTCCCAGATGCTCCATGTCTCCCTCTCATTCTCGCTCTCTCTCTCTCTCCCAGGCCCTCCAGCGCTCCCTCCATCTCTCTCTCTCTCTCCCAGGCCCTCCATCTCTCTCTCTCTCACTCCCAGGCCCTCCATCTCTCTCTCTCTCTCTCCCAGGCTCTTCATCTCTCTCTCTCTCTTCCAGCCCCTCCATCTCTCTCTCTCTCTCTCCCAGGCCCTCCATCTCTCTCTCTCTCTCCCAGGCCCTCCATCTCACTCTCACTCTCTCTCTCTGTCCCTTCCTCCCTCGCTCTCTCTCCCAGGCCCTCCATCTCTCTATCTCAGTCCCTCCCTCCCTCTCTCATAGTTAATTCCCCCCTCTCTCTCTCCCAGACCCTATCTCTCTCTCTCTCCCAGGCCCTCCATCTCTCTCTCTCTCTCTCTCTCCCAGGCCCTCCATCTCTCTCTCTCCCAGGCCCTCCATCTCTCTCTCTCCCAGGCCCTCCAGCTCTCTCTCTCCCAGGCCCTCCATCTCTCTCTCTCTCCCAGGCCCTCCATCTCTCTCTCTCCCAGGCCCTCCATCTCTCCCTCTCATTCTCTCCCTCTGTCTTTCTCTCTGCCAGGTCCTCCACCTCTCTCGCTCTCTCTCTCCCAAGCCTTCCATCTCTCCCTCTCATTCTCTCTCGCTCTCTCTCTCCCAGGCCCTCCAGCTCTCTCTCTCTCTCTCTCCCAGGACCTCCAGCTCTCTTTCTTTTTCTCTCTCTCTCTCTCTCTCTCCCAGGCCCTCCATCTCTCTCCCTCTCTCTCCCAGGCCCTCCATCTCTCTCTCTCTCTCTCTCTCTCTCCCAGGCCCTCCATCTCTCTCTCTCTCTCTCTCCCAAGCCTTCCATCTCTCCCTCTCATTCTCTCTCTCTCTCTCTCCAAGGCCCTCCAGCTCTCTCTCTTTCTCTCTCTCTCTCTCTCTCCCAGGCCCTCCTTCTATCTCTCTCTCTCTCCCAGGCCCTCCATCTCGGTCTGGCTCTCCCAGACCCTCCATCTCACCCTCTCATTCTCTCTCTCTCTTTCTCCCAGACGCTCCATGTCTCCCTCTCATTCTCGCTCTCTCTCTCTCTCCCAGGCCCTCCATCACTCCCTCCATCTCTCTCTCTCTCTCCCAGGCCCTCCATCTCTCTCTCTCTCTCTCCCAGGCGCTCCATCTCTCTCTCTCTATCTCTCCCAGGCTCTTCATCTCTCTCTCTCTCTTCCAGGCCCTCCATCTCTCTCTCTCTCTCTCCCAGGCCCTCCATCTCTCTCTCTCTCTCCCAGGCCCTCCATCTCACTCTCACTCTCTCTCTCTGTCCCTTCCCCCCTCGCTCTCTCTCCCAGGCCCTCCATCTCTCTCTCTCTATCTCAGTCCCTCCCTCCCTCTCTCATAGTTAATTCCCCCCTCTCTCTCTCCCAGACCCTATCTCTCTCTCTCTCCCAGGCCCTCCATCTCTCTCTCTCCCAAGCACTCCATCTCTCTCTCTCCCAGGCCTGCCATCTCGCTCTCTCTCTCTCCCAGACCCTAATCTCTATCTCTCTCCCAGGCACTCCATCGCTCTCTTTCCCAGGCCCTCCATCTCGCGCTCTCTCTCTCTCCCAAGACCTCCATCTAACTCTCTCTCTCCCAGGCCCTCCATCTCTTTCTCTCTCTCTCCAAAGGCCCTCCATCTCTCTCTCTCTCTCTCCCAGGTCCTCCATCTCTCTCTCTCTCTCTCCCAGGCCCTCCATCTCTCTCTCTCTCTCCCAGGCCCTCCATCTCTCTCTCTCTCTCCCAGGCCCTCCATCTCTCTCTCTCTCTCCCAGGCCCTCCATCTCTCTCTCTCTCTCCCAGGCCCTCCATCTCACTGTCTCTTTCCCAGGTCCTCCATCTCTCGCTCTCTCTCCCAGGCCCTCCATCTCTCTCTCTCGCTCTCCCAGGCCCTCCATCACTCTCTCGCTCTCCCAGGCCCTCCATCTCTCAATCTCTCTCCCAGGCACTCCATCTCTCTCTCTCTCTCTCTCTCTCCCAGGCTCTTCATCTCTCTCCCTCTCTCTCTCCCAGGTTCTTCATCTCTCTCTCTCTCTCTCCCAGGCTCTTCATCTCTCTCTCTCTCTCTCTCCCAGGCTCTTCATCTCTCTCTCTCTCTCCCAGGCTCTTCATCTCTCTCTCTCTCTCTCCCAGGCTCTTCATCTCTCTCTCTCGCTCCCAGGCCCTCCATCTCTCTCTCTCTCTCCCAGGCCCTCCATCTCTCCCTCTCTCTCCCAGGCCCTCCATCTCTCCCTCTCTCTCCCAGGCCCTCCATCTCTCCCTCTCTCTCCCAGGCCCTCCATCTCTCCCTCTCTCTCCCAGGCCCTCCATCTCTCTCTCTCTCTCCCAGGCCCTCCATCTCTCTCTCTCTCTCCCAGGCCCTCCATCTCTCTCTCTCTCTCCCACGCCCTCTATCTCACTGTCTCTTTCCCAGGTCCTCCATCTCTCGCTCTCTCACCCAGGCCCTCCATCTCTCTCTCGCTCTCCCAGGCCCTCCATCACTCTCTCTCTCTCCCAGGCCCTCCATCTCTCAATCTCTCTCCCAGGCACTCCATCTCTCTCTCTCTCTCTCCCAGGCTCTTCATCTCTCTCTCTCTCTCTCCCAGGCTCTTCATCTCTCTCTCTCTCTCTCCCAGGCTCTTCATCTCTCTCTCTCTCTCTCCCAGGCTCTTCATCTCTCTCTCTCTCTCTCCCAGGCTCTTCATCTCTCTCTCTCTCTCTCCCAGGCTCTTCATCTCTCTCTCTCTCTCTCCCAGGCTCTTCATCTCTCTCTCTCTCTCTCCCAGGCTCTTCATCTCTCTCTCTCTCTCTCCCAGGCTCTTCATCTCTCTCTCTCTCTCTCTCTCCCAGGCTCTTCATCTCTCTCTCTCTCTCTCCCAGGCTCTTCATCTCTCTCTCTCTCTCTCCCAGGCTCTTCATCTCTCTCTCTCTCTCTCCCAGGCTCTTCATCTCTCTCTCTCTCTCTCCCAGGCTCTTCATCTCTCTCTCTCTCTCTCCCAGGCTCTTCATCTCTCTCTCTCTCTCTCTCCCAGGTTCTTCATCTCTCTCTCTCTCTCTCCCAGGCTCTTCATCTCTCTCTCTCTCTCTCCCAGGCTCTTCATCTCTCTCTCTCTCTCCCAGGCCCTCCATCTCTCTCTCTCTCTCCCAGGCCCTCCATCTCTCTCTCTCTCTCCCAGGCCCTCCATCTCTCTCTCACTCTCTCTCTCTGTCCTTTCCTCCCTCTTTCATAGTTAATTCCCCCCTCTCTCTCTCCCAGACCCTCATCTCTCTCTCTCTCCCAGGCCCTCCATCTCTATCTCTCTCTCTCCCAGCCCCTCCATTTCTCTCTCTCTCTCCCAGGCCCTCCATTTCTCTCCCTCTCATTCTCTCTCACTCTCTCTCCCAAGCCCTCCATCTCTCCCACTCATTCTCTGTCTTGCACTCTCTCTCCCAGACTCTCCATGTCTCCCTCTAATTCTCTCTCTCTCTCTCTCCCAGGCCTTCCATCTCTCCCTCTCATTCTCTCTCTATTTCTCTCTCCCAGGCCCTCGATCTCTCTCTCCCTCTCTCTCTCCCAGGCCCTCCATCTCTCCCTCTCTCTCTCTCTCCCAGGCCCTGCATCTCTCCGTCTCATTCTCTCTCTTGCTCTCTCTCTCCCAGACGCTCCATGTCTCATTCTCATACTCTACCTCTATCTGGCAGGCCCCCCATCTCTCCCACTCGTTCTCTCTCTCTCTCTCCCCAGGACCTCTAACTCTCCCTCTCATTCACACTCTCTCCCTCTCATTCTCTCTCTCCCTCTCCCTCTCTCCCAGGCCATTCATCACTCCCTCTCGTTGTCACTCTCTCTCTCCCAGGCCCTCCATCCCTCCCTCTCATTCTCTCTCTCTCTCTCTCCCAGGCACCATCTCTCCCTCTCTCTCAGGCGCACCATCGCTCCCACTCTCTCTCTATCTCTCTCTCCCAGGCCCCACATTTCTCCCTCTCATTCTCTCGCTTTCTCTCTCCGAGGCCCACCATCTCTCTCTCTCTCTCTCTCTCTCCCAGGCCCTCCATCTCTCCCTCTCTCTCTCTCCCAGGCCCTCCATCTCTCTCTCTCTCTCTCTCCCAGGCCCTCCATCTCTCTCTCTCTCTCTCCCAGGCCCTCCATCTCTCTCTCCCAGGCCCTCCATCTCTCTCTCTCCCAGGCCCTCCATCTCTCTCTCTCTCTCTCTCTCCCAGGCCCTCCATCTCTCTCTCTCTCTCTCTCTCTCTCTCTCTCCCAGGCCCTCCATCTCTCTCTCTCTCTCTCTCTCCCAGGCCCTCCATCTCTCTCTCTCTCCCAGGCACTCCATCTCTCTCTCTCTCTCTCTTCCAAGCCTTCCATCTCTCCCTCTCATTCTCTCTCTCTCTCCCGGGCCCTCCAGCTCTCTCTCTTTCTCTCTCTCTCTCTCTCTCCCAGGCCCTCCTTCTATCTCTCTCTCTCTCTCTCCCAGGCCCTCCATCTCGCTCTGGCTCTCCCAGACACTCCATCTCTCCCTCTCATTCCCTCTCTCTCTTTCTCCCAGACGCTCCATGTCTCCCTCTCATTCTCTCTCTCTCTCTCTCTCTCCCAGGCCCTCCATCGCTCCCTCCATCTCTCTCTCTCTCTTCCAGGCCCTCCATCTCTCTCTCTCTCTCTCCCAGGCCCTCCATCTCTCCCTCTCACTCTTCCAGGCCCTCCATCTCTCTCTCTCTCCCAGGCCTTCCATCTCTCTCTCTATCTCAGTCCCTCCCTCCCTCTCTCATAGTTAATTCCCCCCTCTCTCTCTCCCAGACCCTATCTCTCTCTCTCTCTCCCAGGCCCTCCATCTCTCTCTCTCTCTCTCTCTCTCCCAGGCACTCCATCTCTCTCTCTCCCAGGCCCGCCATCTCGCTCTCTCTCTCTCCCAGACCCTCATCTCTCTCTCTCTCTCCCAGGCCCTCCATCTCTCCCTCTCTCTCCCAGGCCCTCCATCTCTCTCTCTCCCAGGCCCTCCATCTCTCCCTCTCATTCTCTCCCTCTGTCTTTCTCTCTGCCAGGTCCTCCACCTGTCTCGCTCTCTCTCTCCCAAGCCTTCCATCTCTCCCTCTCATTCTCTCTCGCTCTCTCTCTCCCAGGCCCTCCAGCTCTCTCTCTCTCTCTCTCTCTCCCAGGACCTCCAGCTCTCTTTCTTTTTCTCTCTCTCTCTCTCTCCCAGGCCCTCCATCTCTCTCCCTCTCTCTCCCAGGCCCTCCATCTCTCTCTCTCTCTCTCTCTCCCAGGCCCTCCATCTCTCTCTCTCTCCCAGGCCCTCCATCTCTCTCTCTCTCTCTCTCTCTCTCTCTCTCCCAGGCCCTCCATCTCTTTCCCTCTCTCTCCCAAGCCTTCCATCTCTCCCTCTCATTCTCTCTCTCTCTCAGGCCCTCCAGCTCTCTCTCTTTCTCTCTCTCTCTCTCTCTCCCAGGCCCTCCATCTATCTCTCTCTCTCTCCCAGGCCCTCCATCTCGGTCTGGCTCTCCCAGAACCTCCATCTCACCCTCTCATTCTCTCTCTCTCTTTCTCCCAGACGCTCCATGTCTCCCTCTCATTCTCGCTCTCTCTCTCTCTCCCAGGCCCTCCATCGCTCCCTCCATCTCTCTCTCTCTCTCCCAGGCCCTCCATCTCTCTCTCTCTCTCTCAATCTCCCAGGCCCTCCATCTCTCTCTCTCTCCCAGGCCCTCCATCTCTCTCTCTCTCTCTCTCTCTCTCTCTCTCCCAGGCCCTCCATCTCTCTCTCTCTCTCTCTCCCAAGCCTTCCATCTCTCCCTCTCATTCTCTCTCTCTCTCAGGCCCTCCAGCTCTCTCTCTTTCTCTCTCTCCCAGGCCCTCCTTCTATCTCTCTCTCTCTCCCAGGCCCTCCATCTCGCTCTGGCTCTCCCAGAACCTCCATCTCACCCTCTCATTCTCTCTCTCTCTTTCTCCCAGACGCTCCATGTCTCCCTCTCATTCTCACTCTCTCTGTCTCTCCCAGGCCCTCCATCGCTCCCTCCATCTCTCTCTCTCTCTCCCAGGCCCTCCATCTCTCTCTCTCTCTCTCTCTCTCTCCCAGGCCCTCCATCTCTCTCTCTCTCTCTCTCCCAGGCCCTCCATCTCTCTCTCTCTCTCTCCCAGGCTCTTCATCTCTCTCTCTCTCTTCCAGGCCCTCCATCTCTCTCTCTCTCTCTCCCAGGCCCTCCATCTCTCTCTCACTCTCTCTCTCTGTCCCTTCCTCCCTCGCTCTCTCTCCCAGGCCCTCCATCTCTCTCTCTCTATCTCAGTCCCTCCCTCCCTCTCTCATAGTTAATTCCCTCCTCTCTCTCTCCCAGACCCTATCTCTCTCTCTCTCCCAGGCCCTCAATCTCTCTCTCTCTCTCTCCCAAGCACTCCATCTCTCTCTCTCCCAGGCCCGCCATCTCGCTCTCTCTCTCTCCCAGAGCCTAATCTCTCTCTCTCTCTCCCAGGCACTCCATCGCTCTCTCTCCCAGGCCCTCCATCTCGCGCTCTCTCTCTCTCCCAAGACCTCCATCTAACTCTCTCTCTCCCAGGCCCTCCATCTCTTTCTCTCTCTCTCCAAAGGCCCTCCATCTCTCTCTCTCTCTCTCCCAGGTCCTCCATCTCTCTCTCTCTCTCTCTCTCCCAGGTCCTCCATCTCTCTCTCTCTCTCTCCCAGGCCCTCCATCTCTCTCTCTCTCTCCCAGGCCCTCCATCTCTCTCTCTCTCTCTCCCAGGCCCTCCATCTCTCTCTCTCTCTCCCAGGCCCGCCATCTCTCTCTCTCTCTCCCGCGCCCTCTATCTCACTGTCTCTTTCCCAGGTCCTCCATCTCTCGCTCTCTCTCCCAGGCCCTCCATCTCTCTCTCTCGCTCTCCCAGGCCCTCCATCACTCTCTCGCTCTCCCAGGCCCTCCATCACTCTCTCGCTCTCCCAGGCCCTCCATCTCTCAATCTCTCTCCCAGGCCCTCCATCTCTCAATCTCTCTCCCAGGCACTCCATCTCTCAATCTCTCTCTCTCCCAGGCTCTTCATCTCTCTCCCTCTCTCTCTCCCAGGCTCTTCATCTCTCTCTCTCTCTCTCTCCCAGGCTCTTCATCTCTCTCTCTCTCTCCCAGGCTCTTCATCTCTCTCTCTCTCTCCCAGGCCCTCCATCTCTCCCTCTCTCTCCCAGGCCCTCCATCTCTCCCTCTCTCTCCCAGGCCCTCCATCTCTCCCTCTCTCTCCCAGGCCCTCCATCTCTCTCTCTCTCTCCCAGGCCCTCCATCTCTCTCTCTCTCTCCCAGGCCCTCCATCTCTCTCTCTCTCTCCCAGGCCCTCCATCTCTCTCTCTCTCTCCCACGCCCTCTATCTCACTGTCTCTTTCCCAGGTCCTCCATCTCTCGCTCTCTCACCCAGGCCCTCCATCTCTCTCTCGCTCTCCCAGGCCCTCCATCACTCTCTCTCTCTCCCAGGCCCTCCATCTCTCAATCTCTCTCCCAGGCACTCCATCTCTCTCAATCTCTCTCCCAGGCACTCCATCTCTCTCTCTCTCTCTCCCAGGCTCTTCATCTCTCTCTCTCTCTCTCCCAGGCTCTTCATCTCTCTCTCTCTCTCTCCCAGGCTCTTCATCTCTCTCTCTCTCTCTCCCAGGCTCTTCATCTCTCTCTCTGTCTCTCCCAGGCCCTTCATCTCTCTCTCTCTCTCCCAGGCCCTGCATCTCTCTCTCTCTCTCCCAGGCCCTCCATCTCTCTTTCTCTCTCCCAGGCCCTCCATCTCTCCCTCTCTCTCCCAGGCCCTCCATCTCTCCCTCTCTCTCCCAGGCCCTCCATCTCTCTCTCTCTCTCCCAGGCCCTCCATCTCTCTCTCTCTCTCCCAGGCCCTCCATCTCTCTCTCACTCTCTCTCTCTGTCCTTTCCTCCCTCTTTCATAGTTAATTCCCCCCTCTCTCTCTCCCAGACCCTCATCTCTCTCTCTCTCCCAGGCCTCCATCTCTATCTCTCTCTCTCCCAGCCCCTCCATTTCTCTCTCTCTCTCCCAGTCCCTCCACTTCTCTCCCTCTCATTCTCTCTCTCTCTCTCTCCCAGGCCCTCCATCGCACCCTCTCTCTCCCAGGCCCTCCATCTCTCCCACTCATTCTCTCTCTTGCACTCTCTCTCCCAGACTCTCCATGTCTCCCTCTAATTCTCTCTCTCTCTCTCCCAGGCCTTCCATCTCTCCCTCTCATTCTCTCTCTATTTCTCTCTCCCAGGCCCTCGATCTCTCTCTCCCTCTCTCTCTCCCAGGCCCACCATCTCTCCCTCTCTCTCTCTCTCCCAGGCCCTGCATCTCTCTGTCTCATTCTCTCTCTTGCTCTCTCTCTCCCAGATGCTCCATGTCTCATTCTCATACTCTACCTCTATCTGCCAGGCCACCCATCTCTCCCACTCATTCTCTCTCTCTCTCTCCCCAGGACCTCTAACTCTCCCTCTCATTCACACTCTCTCCCTCTCATTCTCTCTCTCCCTCTCCCTCTCCCTCTCTCCCAGGCCATTCATCACTCCCTCTCGTTGTCACTCTCTCTCTCCCAGGCGCTCCATCTCGCCCTCTCATTCTCTCTCTCTAACCCAGGCCCTCCATCTCTCCCTCTGATTCTCTCTCTCTTTCTTTCTCTCTCTCTCTCTCAGGCCCTCCATCTCTCCCTCTCATTCTCTCTCTCTCTCTCTCCCAGGCACCATCTCTCCCTCTCTCTCAGGCGCACCATCGCTCCCACTCTCTCTCTATCTCTCTCTCCCAGGCCCCACATTTCTCCCTCTCATTCTCTCTCTTTCTCTCTCCGAGGCCCACCATCTCTCTCTCTCTCTCTCTCCCAGGCCCTCCATCTCTCTCTCTCTCTCCCAGGCCCTCCATCTCTCTCTCTCTCTCTCTCCCAGGCCCTCCATCTCTCTCTCTCTCTCTCCCAGGCCCTCCATCTCTCTCTCCCAGGCCCTCCATCTCTCTCTCCCAGGCCCTCCATCTCTCTCTCTCTCCCAGGCCCTCCATCTCTCTCTCTCCCAGGCCCTCCATCTCTCTCTCTCCCAGGCCCTCCATCTCTCTCTCTCCCAGGCCCTCCATCTCTCTCTCTCCCAGGCCCTCCATCTCTCTCTCTCCCTGGCCCTCCATCTCTCTCTCTCCCTGGCCCTCCATCTCTCCCTCTCATTCTCTCCCTCTGTCTTTCTCTCTGCCAGGTCCTCCACCTCTCTCGCTCTCTCTCTCCCAAGCCTTCCATCTCTCCCTCTCATTCTGTCTCGCTCTCTCTCTCTCCCAGGCCCTCGAGCTCTCTTTCTCTCTCTCTCTCTCTCCCAGGACCTCCAGCTCTCTTTCTTTTTCTCTCTCTCTCTCTCTCCCAAGCCCTCCATCTCTCTCTCTCTCTCTCTCTCCCAGGCCCTCCATCTCTCTCTCTCTCTCTCTCTCTCCCAGGCCCTCCATCTCTCTCTCTCTCCCAGGCACTCCATCTCTCTCTCTCTCTCTCTTCCAAGCCTTCCATCTCTCCCTCTCATTCTCTCTCTCTCTCCCAGGCCCTCCATCTCTATCTCTCTCTCTCCCAGCCCCTCCATTTCTCTCTCTCTCTCCCAGGCCCTCCATTTCTCTCCCTCTCATTCTCTCTCACTCTCTCTCCCAGGCCCTCCATCTCTCCCACTCATTCTCTGTCTTGCACTCTCTCTCCCAGACTCTCCATGTCTCCCTCTAATTCTCTCTCTCTCTCTCTCCCAGGCCTTCCATCTCTCCCTCTCATTCTCTCTCTATTTCTCTCTCCCAGGCCCTCGATCTCTCTCTCCCTCTCTCTCTCCCAGGCCCTCCATCTCTCCCTCTCTCTCTCTCTCCCAGGCCCTGCATCTCTCCGTCTCATTCTCTCTCTTGCTCTCTCTCTCCCAGATGCTCCATGTCTCATTCTCATACTCTACCTCTATCTGGCAGGCCCCCCATCTCTCCCACTCGTTCTCTCTCTCTCTCTCCCCAGGACCTCTAACTCTCCCTCTCATTCACACTCTCTCCCTCTCATTCTCTCTCTCCCTCTCCCTCTCTCCCAGGCCATTCATCACTCCCTCTCGTTGTCACTCTCTCTCTCCCAGGCCCTCCATCCCTCCCTCTCATTCTCTCTCTCTCTCTCTCCCAGGCACCATCTCTCCCTCTCTCTCAGGCGCACCATCGCTCCCACTCTCTCTCTATCTCTCTCTCCCAGGCCCCACATTTCTCCCTCTCATTCTCTCGCTTTCTCTCTCCGAGGCCCACCATGTCTCTCTCTCTCTCTCTCTCCCAGGCCCTCCATCTCTCCCTCTCTCTCTCTCCCAGGCCCTCCATCTCTCTCTCTCTCTCTCTCTCCCAGGCCCTCCATCTCTCTCTCCCAGGCCCTCCATCTCTCTCTCTCCCAGGCCCTCCATCTCTCTCTCTCCCAGGCCCTCCATCTCTCTCTCTCCCAGGCCCTCCATCTCTCTCTCTCCCAGGCCCTCCATCTCTCCCTCTCATTCTCTCCCTCTGTCTTTCTCTCTGCCAGGTCCTCCACCTCTCTCGCTCTCTCTCTCCCAAGCCTTCCATCTCTCCCTCTCATTCTCTCTCGCTCTCTCTCTCTCCCAGGCCCTCCAGCTCTCTTTCTCTCTCTCTCTCTCTCCCAGGACCTCCAGCTCTCTTTCTTTTTCTCTCTCTCTCTCTCTCTCCCAGGCCCTCCATCTCTCTCTCTCTCTCTCTCTCCCAGGCCCTCCATCTCTCTCTCTCTCTCTCTCTCTCTCTCCCAGGCCCTCCATCTCTCTCTCTCTCTCTCTCTCCCAGGCCCTCCATCTCTCTCTCTCTCCCAGGCACTCCATCTCTCTCTCTCTCTCTCTTCCAAGCCTTCCATCTCTCCCTCTCATTCTCTCTCTCTCTCCCAGGCCCTCCAGCTCTCTCTCTTTCTCTCTCTCTCTCTCTCTCCCAGGCCCTCCATCTCGCTCTGGCTCTCCCAGACCCTCCATCTCTCCCTCTCATTCCCTCTCTCTCTTTCTCCCAGACGCTCCATGTCTCCCTCTCATTCTCTCTCTCTCTCTCTCTCTCCCAGGCCCTCCATCGCTCCCTCCATCTCTCTCTCTCTCTTCCAGGCCCTCCATCTCTTTCTCTCTCTCTCCCAGGCCCTCCATCTCTCTCTCTCACTCTTCCAGGCCCTCCATCTCTCTCTCTCTCCCAGGCCCTCCATCTCTCTCTCTATCTCAGTCCCTCCCTCCCTCTCTCATAGTTAATTCCCCCCTCTCTCTCTCCCAGAGCCTATCTCTCTCTCTCTCTCCCAGGCCCTCCATCTCTCTCTCTCTCTCTCTCTCTCCCAGGCACTCCATCTCTCTCTCTCCCAGGCCCGCCATCTCGCTCTCTCTCTCTCCCAGACCCTCATCTCTCTCTCTCTCTCCCAGGCCCTCCATCTCTCCCTCTCTCTCCCAGGCCCTCCATCTCTCTCTCTCCCAGGCCCTCCATCTCTCCCTCTCATTCTCTCCCTCTGTCTTTCTCTCTGCCAGGTCCTCCACCTCTCTCGCTCTCTCTCTCCCAAGCCTTCCATCTCTCCCTCTCATTCTCTCTCGCTCTCTCTCTCCCAGGCCCTCCAGCTCTCTCTCTCTCTCTCTCTCTCCCAGGACCTCCAGCTCTCTTTCTTTTTCTCTCTCTCTCTCTCTCCCAGGCCCTCCATCTCTCTCCCTCTCTCTCCCAGGCCCTCCATCTCTCTCTCTCTCTCTCTCTCCCAGGCCCTCCATCTCTCTCTCTCTCCCAGGCCCTCCATCTCTCTCTCTCTCTCTCTCTCTCTCTCTCTCTCTCTCCCAGGCCCTCCATCTCTCTCTCTCTCTCTCCCAAGCCTTCCATCTCTCCCTCTCATTCTCTCTCTCTCTCAGGCCCTCCAGCTCTCTCTCTTTCTCTCTCTCTCTCTCTCTCCCAGGCCCTCCTTCTATCTCTCTCTCTCTCCCAGGCCCTCCATCTCGGTCTGGCTCTCCCAGAACCTCCATCTCACCCTCTCATTCTCTCTCTCTCTTTCTCCCAGACGCTCCATGTCTCCCTCTCATTCTCGCTCTCTCTCTCTCGCCCAGGCCCTCCATCGCTCCCTCCATCTCTCTCTCTCTCTCCCAGGCCCTCCATCTCTCTCTCTCTCTCTCTCAATCTCCCAGGCCCTCCATCTCTCTCTCTCTCCCAGGCCCTCCATCTCTCTCTCTCTCTCTCTCTCTCTCTCCCAGGCCCTCCATCTCTCTCTCTCTCTCTCTCTCCCAAGCCTTCCATCTCTCCCTCTCATTCTCTCTCTCTCTCAGGCCCTCCAGCTCTCTCTCTTTCTCTCTCTCTCTCTCTCTCCCAGGCCCTCCTTCTATCTCTCTCTCTCTCCCAGGCCCTCCATCTCGGTCTGGCTCTCCCAGAACCTCCATCTCACCCTCTCATTCTCTCTCTCTCTTTCTCCCAGACGCTCCATGTCTCCCTCTCATTCTCACTCTCTCTGTCTCTCCCAGGCCCTCCATCGCTCCCTCCATCTCTCTCTCTCTCTCCCAGGCCCTCCATCTCTCTCTCTCTCTCTCTCTCTCCCAGGCCCTCCATCTCTCTCTCTCTCTCTCTCTCTCCCAGGCCCTCCATCTCTCTCTCTCTCTCTCCCAGGCTCTTCATCTCTCTCTCTCTCTTCCAGGCCCTCCATCTCTCTCTCTCTCTCTCCCAGGCCCTCCATCTCTCTCTCTCTCTCTCCCAGGCCCTCCATCTCTCTCTCTCTCTCCCAGGCCCTCCATCTCTCTCTCACTCTCTCTCTCTGTCCCTTCCTCCCTCGCTCTCTCTCCCAGGCCCTCCATCTCTCTCTCTCTATCTCAGTCCCTCCCTCCCTCTCTCATAGTTAATTCCCCCCTCTCTCTCTCCCAGACCCTATCTCTCTCTCTCTCCCAGGCCCTCAATCTCTCTCTCTCTCTCTCTCCCAAGCACTCCATCTCTCTCTCTCCCAGGCCCGCCATCTCGCTCTCTCTCTCTCCCAGAGCCTAATCTCTCTCTCTCTCTCCCAGGCACTCCATCGCTCTCTCTCCCAGGCCCTCCATCTCGCGCTCTCTCTCTCTCCCAAGACCTCCATCTAACTCTCTCTCTCCCAGGCCCTCCATCTCTTTCTCTCTCTCTCCAAAGGTCCTCCATCTCTCTCTCTCTCTCTCCCAGGCCCTCCATCTCTCTCTCTCTCTCTCCCAGGCCCTCCATCTCTCTCTCTCTCTCCCAGGCCCGCCATCTCTCTCTCTCTCTCCCACGCCCTCTATCTCACTGTCTCTTTCCCAGGTCCTCCATCTCTCGCTCTCTCTCCCAGGCCCTCCATCTCTCTCTCTCGCTCTCCCAGGCCCTCCATCACTCTCTCACTCTCCCAGGCCCACCATCACTCTCTCGCTCTCCCAGGCCCTCCATCTCTCAATCTCTCTCCCAGGCCCTCCATCTCTCAATCTCTCTCCCAGGCACTCCATCTCTCAATCTCTCTCTCTCCCAGGCTCTTCATCTCTCTCCCTCTCCCAGGCTCTTCATCTCTCTCTCTCTCTCTCTCTCCCAGGCTCTTCATCTCTCTCTATCTCTCCCAGGCTCTTCATCTCTCTCTCTCTCTCCCAGGCCCTCCATCTCTCCCTCTCTCTCCCAGGCCCTCCATCTCTCCCTCTCTCTCCCAGGCCCTCCATCTCTCCCTCTCTCTCCCAGGCCCTCCATCTCTCTCTCTCTCTCCCAGGCCCTCCATCTCTCTCTCTCTCTCCCAGGCCCTCCATCTCTCTCTCTCTCTCCCAGGCCCTCCATCTCTCTCTCTCTCTCCCACGCCCTCTATCTCACTGTCTCTTTCCCAGGTCCTCCATCTCTCGCTCTCTCACCCAGGCCCTCCATCACTCTCTCGCTCTCCCAGGCCCTCCATCACTCTCTCTCTCTCCCAGGCCCTCCATCTCTCAATCTCTCTCCCAGGCACTCCATCTCTCTCTCTCTCTCTCCCAGGCTCTTCATCTCTCTCTCTCTCTCTCCCAGGCTCTTCATCTCTCTCTCTGTCTCTCCCAGGCCCTTCATCTCTCTCTCTCTCTCCCAGGCCCTGCATCTCTCTCTCTCTCTCCCAGGCCCTCCATCTCTCTTTCTCTCTCCCAGGCCCTCTATCTCTCCCTCTCTCTCCCAGGCCCTCCATCTCTCGCTCTCTCTCCCAGGCCCTCCATCTCTCTCTCTCTCTCCCAGGCCCTCCATCTCTCTCTCACTCTCTCTCTCTGTCCTTTCCTCCCTCTTTCATAGTTAATTCCCCCCTCTCTCTCTCCCAGACCCTCATCTCTCTCTCTCTCCCAGGCCTCCATCTCTATCTCTCTCTCTCCCAGCCCCTCCATTTCTCTCTCTCTCTCCCAGGCCCTCCACTTCTCTCCCTCTCATTCTCTCTCTCTCTCTCTCCCAGGCCCTCCATCGCACCCTCTCTCTCCCAGGCCCTCCATCTCTCCCACTCATTCTCTCTCTTGCACTCTCTCTCCCAGACTCTCCATGTCTCCCTCTAATTCTCTCTCTCTCTCTCCCAGGCCTTCCATCTCTCCCTCTCATTCTCTCTCTATTTCTCTCTCCCAGGCCCTCGATCTCTCTCTCCCTCTCTCTCTCCCAGGCCCACCATCTCTCCCTCTCTCTCTCTCTCCCAGGCCCTGCATCTCTCTGTCTCATTCTCTCTCTTGCTCTCTCTCTCCCAGATGCTCCATGTCTCATTCTCATACTCTACCTCTATCTGCCAGGCCACCCATCTCTCCCACTCATTCTCTCTCTCTCTCTCCCCAGGACCTCTAACTCTCCCTCTCATTCACACTCTCTCCCTCTCATTCTCTCTCTCCCTCTCCCTCTCCCTCTCTCCCAGGCCATTCATCACTCCCTCTCGTTGTCACTCTCTCTCTCCCAGGCGCTCCATCTCGCCCTCTCATTCTCTCTCTCTAACCCAGGCGCTCCATCTCTCCCTCTGATTCTCTCTCTCTTTCTTTCTCTCTCTCTCTCTCAGGCCCTCCATCTCTCCCTCTCATTCTCTCTCTCTCTCTCTCCCAGGCACCATCTCACCCTCTCTCTCAGGCGCACCATCGCTCCCACTCTCTATCTCTCTCTCCCAGGCCCCACATTTCTCCCTCTCATTCTCTCTCTTTCTCTCTCCGAGGCCCACCATCTCTCTCTCTCTCTCTCCCAGGCCCTCCATCTCTCTCTCTCTCTCCCAGGCCCTCCATCTCTCCCTCTCTCTCTCTCCCAGGCCCTCCATCTCTCTCTCTCTCTCTCCCAGGCCCTCCATCTCTCTCTCTCTCTCTCCCAGGCCCTCCATCTCTCTCTCCCAGGCCCTCCATCTCTCTCTCTCTCCCAGGCCCTCCATCTCTCTCTCTCTCCCAGGCCCTCCATCTCTCTCTCTCTCCCAGGCCCTCCATCTCTCTCTCTCCCAGGCCCTCCATCTCTCTCTCTCCCAGGCCCTCCATCTCTCTCTCTCCCAGGCCCTCCATCTCTCTCTCTCCCAGGCCCTCCATCTCTCTCTCTCCCTGGCCCTCCATCTCTCCCTCTCATTCTCTCCCTCTGTCTTTCTCTCTGCCAGGTCCTCCACCTCTCTCGCTCTCTCTCTCCCAAGCCTTCCATCTCTCCCTCTCATTCTGTCTCGCTCTCTCTCTCTCCCAGGCCCTCCAGCTCTCTTTCTCTCTCTCTCTCTCTCCCAGGACCTCCAGCTCTCTTTCTTTTTCTCTCTCTCTCTCTCTCCCAAGCCCTCCATCTCTCTCTCTCTCTCTCTCTCCCAGGCCCTCCATCTCTCTCTCTCTCTCTCTCTCTCTCTCTCTCTCTCCCAGGCCCTCCATCTCTCTCTCTCTCTCTCTCCCAGGCACTCCATCTCTCTCTCTCTCCCAGGCACTCCATCTCTCTCTCTCTCTCTCTTACAAGCCTTCCATCTCTCCCTCTCATTCTCTCTCTCTCTCCCAGGCCCTCCAGCTCTCTCTCTTTCTCTCTCTCTCTCCCAGGCCCTCCATTTCTCTCTCTCTCTCCCAGGCCCTCCATTTCTCTCTCTCACTCCCAGGCCCTCCATTTCTCTCTCTCTCTCCCAGGCCCTCCATTTCTCTCTCTCTCTCCCAGGCACTCCATTTCTCTCTCTCTCTCTCCCAGGCCCTCCATTTCTCTCTCTCTCTCCCAGGCCCTCCATCTCTCCCTCTCATTCTCTCTCTCTCTCTCTCCCAGGCCCTCCATCGCTCCCTCTCTCTCCCAGGCCCTCCATCTCTCCCACTCATTCTCTCTCTTGCACTTTCTCTCCCAGACGCTCCATGTCTCCCTCTCATTCTCTCTCTCTCTCCCAGGCCTTCCATCTCTCCCTCCAATTCTCTCTCTATTTCTCTCTCACAGGCCCTCGATCTCTCTCTCCCTCTCTCTCTCCCAGGCCCTCCATCTCTCCCTCTCTCTCTCTCTCCCAGGCCCTGCATCTCTCCGTCTCATTCTCTCTCTTGCTCTCTCTCTCCCAGACGCTCCATGTCTCATTCTCATACTCTATCTCTATCTGCCAGGCCCCCCATCTCTCCCACTCATTCATTCTTTCTCTCTCTCTTCCAGGACATCCAGCTCTATCTCCCTCTCCCCCAGGCCTACCATCTCTCATGCTCATTCTCTCTCTCTCTGTCCATCGCAGGCTCTCCATCTCTCCCTCTCATTCTCTCTCTTTCTCTCTCCCAGGCCCTCCATCTCTCCCTCTCCTTCTCTCTCTTTCTCTCTCCCCGCCCCTCCATCTCTCTCTCTCATTTTCTCTCTCCTTCTCTCTCCCAGGACCTAAATCTGTCCCTCTCATTCCCTCTCTCAGGCCCTCCATCTGTCCCCCTCATTCTCTCTCTCTCTCTCCATCGCTTCCACTCTCCCAGGCCCTCCATCTCTCTCTCTCTCACCCCCAGGCCCTCCATCTCTCTCTCTCTCTCTCCCCCAGTCCCTCCATCTCTCTCTCTCTCTCCCCCAGGCCGTCCATCTCTCTCTCTCTCTCCCGCAGGCCCTCCATCTCTCTCACTCTCTCCCCCAGGCCCTCCATCTCTCTCTCTCTCCCCGAGGCCCTCCATCTCTCTCTCTCTCTCCCCCAGGCCCTCCATTTCTCTCTCTCTCTCTCCCCCAGGCCCTCCATCTCTCTCTCTCTCTCTCCCAGGCCCTCCATCTCTCTCTCTCTCGCCCCCAAGGCCCTCCATCTCTCTCTCTCTCTCTCTCTCCCAGGCCTCCATCTCTCTCTCTCTCTCTCTCCCAGGCCTTTCATCTCTCTCTCTCTCTCTCCCAGGCCCTCCATCTCTCTCTCTCTCTCTCCCAGGCCCTCCATCTCTCTCTCTCTCTCTCTCTCTCTCCCAGGCCCTCCATCTCTCTCTCTCTCTCTCTCCCAGGCCCTCCATCACTCTCTCTCATTCTCTCCCTCTGTCTTTCTCTCTGCCAGGTCCTCCACCTCTCCCGCTCTCTCTCTCCCAGGCCCTCCCTCTCCCTCTCATTCTCTCTCTCTCTCTCTCCCAGGCCCTCCAGCTCTCTCTCTTTCTCTCTCTCTCTCTCTCCCAGGCCCTCCTTCTATCTCTCTCTCTCTCTCTCTCCCAGGCCCTCCATCTCGGTCTGGCTCTCCCAGACGCTCCATGTCTCCCTCTCATTCTCTCTCTCTCTCTCTCTCTCCCAGGCCCTCCATCGCTCCCTCCATCTCTCTCTCTCTCTCTCTCCCAGGCACCATCTCTCCCTCTCTCTCAGGCGCACCATCGCTCCCACTCTCTCTCTATCTCTCTCTCCCAGGCCCCACATTTCTCCCTCTCATTCTCTCTCTTTCTCTCTCCGAGGCCCACCATCTCTCTCTCTCTCTCTCTCCCAGGCCCTCCATCTCTCTCTCTCTCTCCCAGGCCCTCCATCTCTCCCTCTCTCTCTCTCCCAGGCCCTCCATCTCTCTCTCTCTCTCTCCCAGGCCCTCCATCTCTCTCTCCCAGGCCCTCCATCTCTCTCTCTCCCAGGCCCTCCATCTCTCTCTCTCTCCTAGGCCCTCCATCTCTCTCTCTCCCTAGGCCCTCCATCTCTCTCTCTCCCAGGCCCTCCATCTCTCTCTCTCCCAGGCCCTCCATCTCTCTCTCTCCCAGGCCCTCCATCTCTCTCTCTCCCAGGCCCTCCATCTCTCTCTCTCCCAGGCCCTCCATCTCTCCCTCTCATTCTCTCCCTCTGTCTTTCTCTCTGCCAGGTCCTCCACCTCTCTCGCTCTCTCTCTCCCAAGCCTTCCATCTCTCCCTCTCATTCTCTCTCGCTCTCTCTCTCCCAGGCCCTCCAGCTCTCTCTCTCTCTCTCTCCCAGGACCTCCAGCTCTCTTTCTTTTTCTCTCTCTCTCTCTCTCTCCCAGGCCCTCCATCTCTCTCCCTCTCTCTCCCAGGCCCTCCATCTCTCTCTCTCTCTCTCTCTCCCAGGCCCTCCATCTCTCTCTCTCTCTCTCTCTCCCAGGCCCTCCATCTCTCTCTCTCTCTCCCAGGCCCTCCAGCTCTCTTTCTCTCTCTCTCTCTCTCCCAGGACCTCCAGCTCTCTTTCTTTTTCTCTCTCTCTCTCTCCCAAGCCCTCCATCTCTCTCTCTCTCTCTCTCTCCCAGGCCCTCCATCTCTCTCTCTCTCTCTCTCTCTCTCTCTCTCCCAGGCCCTCCATCTCTCTCTCTCTCTCTCTCTCCCAGGCACTCCATCTCTCTCTCTCTCCCAGGCACTCCATCTCTCTCTCTCTCTCTCTTCCAAGCCTTCCATCTCTCCCTCTCATTCTCTCTCTCTCTCCCAGGCCCTCCAGCTCTCTCTCTTTCTCTCTCTCTCTCTCTCTCTCTCCCAGGCCCTCCTTCTATCTCTCTCTCTCTCTCTCGCCCAGGCCCTCCATCTCGGTCTGGCTCTCCCAGACCCTCCATCTCTCCCTCTCATTCTCTCTCTCTCTTTCTCCCAGACGCTCCATGTCTCCCTCTCATTCTCTCTCTCTCTCTCTCTCCCAGGCCCTCCATCGCTCCCTCCATCTCTCTCTCTCTCTTCCAGGCCCTCCATCTCTCTCTCTCTCTCTCCCAGGCCCTCCATCTCCATCTCTCTCTCTCTCCCAGGCCCTCCATCTCTCTCTCTATCTCAGTCCCTCCCTCTCTCTCTCATAGTTAATTCCCCCCTCTCTCTCTCCCAGACCCTATCTCTCTCTCTCTCCCAGGCCCTCCATCTCTCTCTCTCTCTCTCTCCCAGGCACTCCATCTCTCTCTCTCCCAGGCCCGCCATCTCGCTCTCTCTCTCTCCCAGACCCTCATCTCTCTCTCTCTATCCCAGGCACTCCATCGCTCTCTCTCCCAGGCCCTCCATCTCGCTGTCTCTCTCCTTCCCAGGACCTCCATCTCGCGCTCTCTCTCTCTCCCAGGCCCTCCATCTCTCTCTCTCTCCAAAGACCCTCCATTTCTCTCTCGCTCTCTCTCCCAGGTCCTCCATCTCTCTCTCTCTCTCTCCCAGGACCTCCATCTCTCTCTCTCTCTCCCAGGCCTTCCATCTCTCTCTCTCTCTCCCAGGCCTTCCATCTCTCTCTCTATCTCCCAGGCCCTCCATCTCTCTCTCTCTCTCCCAGGCCCTCCATCTCTCTCTCTCCCTCTCTCTCCCAGGCCCTCCATCTCTCTCTCTCCCTCTCTCTCCCAGGCACTCCATCTCTCTCTCCCTCTCTCTCCCAGGCACTCCATCTCTCTCTCTCCCTCTCTCTCCCAGGCACTCCATCTCTCTCTCTCCCTCTCTCTCCCAGGCACTCCATCACTCTCTCTCCCTCTCTCTCCCAGGCACTCCATCTCTCTCTCTCTCTCTCCCAGGCACTCCATCTCTCTCTCTCTCTCTCCCAGGCACTCCATCTCTCTCTCTCTCTCTCCCAGGCACTCCATCTCTCTCTCTCTCTCTCCCAGGCACTCCATCTCTCTCTCTCTCTCTCCCAGGCACTCCATCTCTCTCTCTCTCTCTCCCAGGCCCTCCATCTCTCTCTCTCTCTCTCTCCCAGGCCCTCCATCTCTCTCTCTCTCTCTCCCAGGCCCTCCATCTCTCTCTCTCTCTCCCAGGCCCTCCATCTCTCTCTCTCTCTCTCTCTCTCCCAGGCCCTCCATCTCTCTCTCTCTCTCTCTCTCCCAGGCCCTCCATTGCTCCCTCCATCTCTCTCTCTCTTCCAGGCCCTCCATCTCTATCTCTCTCTCTCTCCCAGGCCCTCCATCTCTCTCTCACTCTCTCTCTCTGTCCCTTCCTCCCTCGCTCTCTCTCCCAGGCCCTCCATCTCTCTCTCTCTATCTCAGTCCCTCCCTCCCTCTCTCATAGTTAATTCCCCCCTCTCTCTCTCCCAGACCCTATCTCTCTCTCTCTCCCAGGCCCTCCATCTCTCTCTCTCTCTCTCTCCCAGGCACTCCATCTCTCTCTCTCCCAGGCCCGCCATCTCGCTCTCTCTCTCTCCCAGACCCTCATCTCTCTCTCTCTCTCCCAGGCACTCCATCGCTCTCTCTCCCAGGCCCTCCATCTCGCTGTCTCTCTCTTTCCCAGGACCTCCATCTCGCGCTCTCTCTCTATCCCAAGACCTCCATCTAACTCTCTCTCTCCCAGGCTCTCCATCTCTCTCTCTCTCTCTCCAAAGGCCCTCCATCTCTCTCTCTCTCTCTCTCTCCCAGGTCCTCCATCTCTCTCTCTCTCTCTCCCAGGTCCTCCATCTCTCTCTCTCTCTCTCCCAGGTCCTCCATCACTCTCTCTCTCTCTCAGGTCCTTCATCTCTCTCCCTCTCTCTCCCAGGCCCTCCATCTCGCGCTCTCTCTCTCTCCCAAGACCTCCATCTAACTCTCTCTCTCCCAGGCCCTCCATCTCTTTCTCTCTCTCTCCAAAGGTCCTCCATCTCTCTCTCTCTCTCTCCCAGGCCCTCCATCTCTCTCTCTCTCTCTCCCAGGCCCTCCATCTCTCTCTCTCTCTCCCAGGCCCGCCATCTCTCTCTCTCTCTCTCCCATGCCCTCTATCTCACTGTCTCTTTCCCAGGTCCTCCATCTCTCGCTCTCTCTCCCAGGCCCTCCATCTCTCTCTCTCGCTCTCCCAGGCCCTCCATCACTCTCTCGCTCTCCCAGGCCCTCCATCACTCTCTCGCTCTCCCAGGCCCTCCATCTCTCAATCTCTCTCCCAGGCCCTCCATCTCTCAATCTCTCTCCCAGGCACTCCATCTCTCAATCTCTCTCTCTCCCAGGCTCTTCATCTCTCTCCCTCTCTCTCTCCCAGGCTCTTCATCTCTCTCTCTCTCTCTCTCCCAGGCTCTTCATCACTCTCTCTCTCTCTCTCCCAGGCTCTTCATCTCTCTCTCTCTCCCAGGCTCTTCATCTCTCTCTCTCTCTCCCAGGCCCTCCATCTCTCCCTCTCTCTCCCAGGCCCGCCATCTCTCCCTCTCTCTCCCAGGCCCTCCATCTCTCCCTCTCTCTCCCAGGCCCTCCATCTCTCTCTCTCTCTCCCAGGCCCTCCATCTCTCTCTCTCTCTCCCAGGCCCTCCATCTCTCTCTCTCTCTCCCAGGCCCTCCATCTCTCTCTCTCTCTCCCACGCCCTCTATCTCACTGTCTCTTTCCCAGGTCCTCCATCTCTCGCTCTCTCACCCAGGCCCTCCATCTCTCAATCTCTCTCCCAGGCACTCCATCTCTCTCTCTCTCTCTCCCAGGCTCTTCATCTCTCTCTCTCTCTCTCCCAGGCTCTTCATCTCTCTCTCTGTCTCTCCCAGGCCCTTCATCTCTCTCTCTCTCTCCCAGGCCCTGCATCTCTCTCTCTCTCTCCCAGGCCCTCCATCTCTCTTTCTCTCTCCCAGGCCCTCCATCTCTCCCTCTCTCTCCCAGGCCCTCCATCTCTCGCTCTCTCTCCCAGGCCCTCCATCTCTCTCTCTCTCTCCCAGGCCCTCCATCTCTCTCTCTCTCTCTCTCTCTGTCCTTTCCTCCCTCTTTCATAGTTAATTCCCCCCTCTCTCTCTCCCAGACCCTCATCTCTCTCTCTCTCCCAGGCCTCCATCTCTATCTCTCTCTCTCCCAGCCCCTCCATTTCTCTCTCTCTCTCCCAGGCCCTCCACTTCTCTCCCTCTCATTCTCTCTCTCTCTCTCTCCCAGGCCCTCCATCGCACCCTCTCTCTCCCAGGCCCTCCATCTCTCCCACTCATTCTCTCTCTTGCACTCTCTCTCCCAGACTCTCCATGTCTCCCTCTAATTCTCTCTCTCTCTCTCCCAGGCCTTCCATCTCTCCCTCTCATTCTCTCTCTATTTCTCTCTCCCAGGCCCTCGATCTCTCTCTCCCTCTCTCTCTCCCAGGCCCACCATCTCTCCCTCTCTCTCTCTCTCCCAGGCCCTGCATCTCTCTGTCTCATTCTCTCTCTTGCTCTCTCTCTCCCAGATGCTCCATGTCTCATTCTCATACTCTACCTCTATCTGCCAGGCCACCCATCTCTCCCACTCATTCTCTCTCTCTCTCTCCCCAGGACCTCTAACTCTCCCTCTCATTCACACTCTCTCCCTCTCATTCTCTCTCTCCCTCTCCCTCTCCCTCTCTCCCAGGCCATTCATCACTCCCTCTCGTTGTCACACTCTCTCTCCCAGGCGCTCCATCTCGCCCTCTCATTCTCTCTCTCTAACCCAGGCCCTCCATCTCTCCCTCTGATTCTCTCTCTCTTTCTTTCTCTCTCTCTCTCTCAGGCCCTCCATCTCTCCCTCTCATTCTCTCTCTCTCTCTCTCCCAGGCACCATCTCACCCTCTCTCTCAGGCGCACCATCGCTCCCACTCTCTATCTCTCTCTCCCAGGCCCCACATTTCTCCCTCTCATTCTCTCTCTTTCTCTCTCCAAGGCCCACCATCTCTCTCTCTCTCTCTCCCAGGCCCTCCATCTCTCTCTCTCTCTCCCAGGCCCTCCATCTCTCCCTCTCTCTCTCTCCCAGGCCCTCCATCTCTCTCTCTCTCTCTCCCAGGCCCTCCATCTCTCTCTCCCAGGCCCTCCATCTCTCTCTCTCTCCCAGGCCCTCCATCTCTCTCTCTCTCCCCCAGGCCCTCCATCTCTCTCTCTCTCCCCGAGGCCCTCCATCTGTCCCCCTCATTCTCTCTCTCTCTCTCCATCGCTTCCACTCTCCCAGGCCCTCCATCTCTCTCTCTCTCACCCCCAGGCCCTCCATCTCTCTCTCTCTCTCTCCCCCAGTCCCTCCATCTCTCTCTCTCTCTCTCCCAGGCCCTCCATCTCACACTGCCTCTCTTTCCCAGGACCTCCATCTTGCGCTCTCTCTCTCTCTCTCTCTCCCAGGCCCTCCATCTCACACTGCCTCTCTTTCCCAGGACCTCCATCTTGCGCTCTCTCTCTCTCTTTCTCTCCCAGGCCCTCCATCTCTCTCTCTCTCTCAGGCCCTCCATCTCACACTGCCTCTCTCTCCCAGGCCCTCCATCTCTCTCTCTCTCTCCCAGGACCTCCATCTCTCTCTCACTCTCTCTCTCTGTCCCTTCCTCCCTCTCTCTCTCTCCCAGGCCCTCCATCTCTCTCTCTCTATCTCAGTCCCTCCCTCCCTCTCTCATAGTTAATTCCCCCCTCTCTCTCTCCCAGACCCTATCTCTCTCTCTCTCCCAGGCCCTCCATCTCTCTCTCTCTCTCCCAGGCACTCCATCGCTCTCTCTCCCAGGCCCTCCATCTCGCTGTCTCTCTCTTTCCCAGGACCTCCATCTCGCGCTCTCTCTCTATCCCAAGACCTCCATCTAACTCTCTCTCTCCCAGGCTCTCCATCTCTCTCTCTCTCTCTCCAAAGGCCCTCCATCTCTCTCTCTCTCTCTCTCTCCCAGGTCCTCCATCTCTCTCTCTCTCTCTCCCAGGTCCTCCATCTCTCTCTCTCTCTCTCCCAGGTCCTCCATCACTCTCTCTCTCTCCCAGGTCCTTCATCTCTCTCCCTCTCTCTCCCAGGCCCTCCATCTCTCTCTCTCTGTCTCCCAGGCCCTTCATCTCTCTCTCTCTCTCTCCCAGGCCCTCCATCACTCTCTCTCTCTCTCTCTCTCTCTCTCCCAGGCCCTCCATCTCTCTCTCTCTCTCTCCCAGGCCTTCCATCTCTCGCTCTCATTCTCTCCCTCTGTCTTTCACTCTGCCAGGTCCTCCACCTCTCCCGCTCTCTCCCTCCCAAGCCTTCCATCTCTCCCACTCAAAATCTCTCGCTCTCTCTCTCTCCCATGCCCTCCAGCTCTCTCTCTCTCCCAGGCACTCCATCTCTCTCTCTCTCTCTCTCTCTCCCAGGCACTCCATCTCTCTCTCTCTGTCTCTCCCAGGCACTCCATCTCTCTCTCTCTCTCTCCCAGGCCCTCCATCTCTCTCTCTCTCTCTCCCAGGACCTCCATCTCTCTCTCACTCTCTCTCTCTGTCCCTTCCTCCCTCTCTCATAGTTAATTCCCCCCTCTCTCTCTGAGACCCTCATCTCTCTCTCTCCCAGGCACTCCATCTCTCTCTCTCCCAGGCCCTCCATCTCGCTCTCTCTCTCTCCCAGGCCCTCCATCTCACACTGCCTCTCTTTCCCAGGACCTCCATCTTGCGCTCTCTCTCTCTCTTTCTCTCCCAGGCCCTCCATCTCTCTCTCTCTCTCTCTCTCTCTCCCCGGCCCTCCATCTCTCTCTCTCTCTCTCTCCCAGGCCCTCCATCTCTCCCTCTCATTCTCTCCCTCTGTCTTTCTCTCTGCCAGGTCCTCCACCTCTCCCGCTCTCTCTCTCCCAAGCCTTCCATCTCTCCCTCTCATTCTCTCTCGCTCTCACTCTCTCCCAGGCCCTCCAGCTCTCTCTCTCTCCCAGGCCCTCCAGCTCTCTCTCTTTCTCTCTCTCTCTCTCTCCCAGGCCCTCCATCTATCTCTCTCTCTCTCCCAGGCCCTCCATCTCGGTCTGGCTCTCCCAGACCCTCCATCTCTCCCTCTCATTCTCTGTCTCTCTTTCTCCCAGACGCTCCATGTCTCCCTCTCATTCTCTCTCTCTCTCTCTCCCAGGCCCTCCATCGCTCCCTCCATCTCTCTCTCTCTCCCAGTCCCTCCATCTCTCTCTCTCTCTCTCCCAGGCTCTTCATCTCTCTCTCTCTCTCCCACGACCTCCATCTCTCTCTCTCTCTCCCACGCCCTCCATCTCTCCCTCTCTCTCCCAGGCCCTCCATCTCTCTCCCTCTCTCCGAGGCCCTCCTTCTCTCTCTCTCTCTCCCAGGCCCTCCTTCTCTCTCTCACTTACTGTCCCTTCCTCCATCTCTCTCTCTCTCCCAGGCCCTCCATCTCTATCTCAGTCCCTCCCTCACTCTCTCATAGTTAATTCCCCCCTCTCTCTCTCCCAGACCCTCATTTCTCTCTCTCTCCCAGGCCCTCCATCTCTATCTCTCTCTCTCCCAGCCCCTCCATTTCTCTCTCTCTCTCCCAGGCCCTCCATTTCTCTCTCTCTCTCCCAGGCCCTCCATTTCTCTCTCTCTCTCCCAGGCCCTCCATCTCTCTCTCTCTCTCTCCCAGGCCCTCCATCTCTCTCTCTCTCTCCCAGGACCTCCATCTCTCTCTCACTCTCTCTCTCTGTCCCTTCCTCCCTCTCTCTCTCTCCCAGGCCCTCCATCTCTCTCTCTCTATCTCAGTCCCTCCCTCCCTCTCTCATAGTTAATTCCCCCCTCTCTCTCTGAGACCCTCATCTCTCTCTCTCCCAGGCCCTCCATCTCTCTCTCTCTCTCTCCCAGGCACTCCATCTCTCTCTCTCCCAGGCACTCCATCTCTCTCTCTCCCAGGCCCTCCATCTCGCTCTCTCTCTCTCTCCCAGGCCCTCCATCTCACACTGCCTCTCTTTCCCAGGACCTCCATCTTGCGCTCTCTCTCTCTCTTTCTCTCCCAGGCCCTCCATCTCTCTCTCTCTCTCTCTCTCTCTCTCTCTCCCAGGCCCTCCATCTCTCCCTCTCATTCTCTCCCTCTGTCTTTCTCTCTGCCAGGTCCTCCACCTCTCCCGCTCTCTCTCTCCCAAGCCTTCCATCTCTCCCTCTCATTCTCTCTCGCTCTCTCTCTATCCCAAGCCCTCCAGCTCTCTCTCTCTCTCTCCCAGGCCCTCCAGCTCTCTCTCTTTCTCTCTCTCTCTCTCTCTGCCAGGCCCTCCATCTATCTCTCTCTCTCTCTCTCTCCCAGGTCCTCCATCACGGTCTGGCTCTCCCAGACGCTACATGTCTCTCTCTCATTCTCTCTCTCTCTCTCTCTCTCTCTCTCCCAGGCCCTCCATCGCTACCTCCATCTCTCACTGTCTCTCCCAGGCCCTCCATCTCTCTCTCTCTCTCTCTCCCAGGCTCTTCATCTCTCTCTCTCTCTCCCAGGCCCTCCATCGCTGTCTCTCTCTCCCAGGCCCTCCAACTCTCTCACTCTCTCCCAGGCCCTCCATCTCTCTCACTCTCTCTCCCCCAGGCCATCCATCTCTCTCTCTCTCTCTCTCTCTCTCCCCCCAGGCCCTCCATCTTTCTCTCTCTCTCCCCCAGGCCATCCATCTCTCTCTCTCTCTCTCCCACAGGCCCTCCATCTCTCTCTCTCTCTCCCCCAGGCCCTCCATCTCTCTCTCTCTCTCCCCCAGGGCCTCCATCTCTCTCTTTCTCCCCCCCAGGCCCTGCATCTCTCTCTCTCCCACAGGCCCTCCATCTCTCTCTCTCTCTCTCCCACAGGCCCTCCATCTTTCTCTCTCTCTCCCCCACGCCATCCATCTCTCTCTCTCTCTCTCCCACAGGCCCTCCATCTCTCTCTCTCTCTCTCTCCCAGGACCTCCATCTATCTCTCTCTCTCTCCCAGGCCCTCCATCTCGGTCTGGCTCTCCCAGACCCTCCATCTCTCCCTCTCATTCTCTGTCTCTCTTTCTCCCAGACGCTCCATGTCTCCCTCTCATTCTCTCTCTCTCTCTCTCCCAGGCCCTCCATCGCTCCCTCCATCTCTCTCTCTCTCCCAGTCCCTCCATCTCTCTCTCTCTCTCTCCCAGGCTCTTCATCTCTCTCTCTCTCTCCCACGACCTCCATCTCTCTCTCTCTCTCCCACGCCCTCCATCTCCCCCTCTCTCTCCCAGGCCCTCCATCTCTCCCTCTCTCCGAGGCCCTCCTTCTCTCTCTCTCTCTCCCAGGCCCTCCTTCTCTCTCTCACTTACTGTCCCTTCCTCACTCTCACTCTCTCTCCCAGGCCCTCCATCTCTATCTCAGTCCCTCCCTCCCTCTCTCATAGTTAATTCCCCCCTCTCTCTCTCCCAGACCCTCATTTCTCTCTCTCTCCCAGGCCCTCCATCTCTATCTCTCTCTCTCCCAGCCCCTCCATTTCTCTCTCTCTCTCCCAGGCCCTCCATTTCTCTCTCTCTCTCCCAGGCCCTCCATTTCTCTCTCTCTCTCCCAGGCCCTCCATTTCTCTCTCTCTCTCCCAGGCCCTCCATTTCTCTCTCTCGCTCCCAGGCCCTCCATCTCTCTCTCTCTCTCCCAGGACCTCCATCTCTCTCTCACTCTCTCTCTCTGTCCCTTCCTCCCTCTCTCTCTCTCCCAGGCCCTCCATCTCTCTCTCTCTATCTCAGTCCCTCCCTCCCTCTCTCATAGTTAATTCCCCCCTCTCTCTCTGAGACCCTCATCTCTCTCTCTCCCAGGCCCTCCATCTCTCTCTCTCTCTCTCCCAGGCACTCCATCTCTCTCTCTCCCAGGCCCTCCATCTCGCTCTCTCTCTCTCCCAGGCCCTCCATCTCACACTGCCTCTCTTTCCCAGGACCTCCATCTTGCGCTCTCTCTCTCTCTCTCTCTCCCAGGCCCTCCATCTCACACTGCCTCTCTTTCCCAGGACCTCCATCTTGCGCTCTCTCTCTCTCTTTCTCTCCCAGGCCCTCCATCTCTCTCTCTCTCTCTCAGGCCCTCCATCTCACACTGCCTCTCTCTCCCAGGCCCTCCATCTCTCTCTCTCTCTCCCAGGACCTCCATCTCTCTCTCACTCTCTCTCTCTGTCCCTTCCTCCCTCTCTCTCTCTCCCAGGCCCTCCATCTCTCTCTCTCTATCTCAGTCCCTCCCTCCCTCTCTCATAGTTAATTCCCCCCTCTCTCTCTCCCAGACCCTATCTCTCTCTCTCTCCCAGGCCCTCCATCTCTCTCTCTCTCTCTCCCAGGACCTCCATCTCTCTCTCTCTCTCTCCCAGGACCTCCATCTCTCTCTCACTCTCTCTCTCTGTCCCTTCCTCCCTCTCTCTCTCTCCCAGGCCCTGCATTTCTCTCTCTCTATCTAAGTCCCTCACTCCCTCTCTCATAGTTAATTCCCCCCTCTCTCTCTCAGAGACCCTCATCTCTCTCTCTCTCCCAGGCCCTCCATCTCTCTCTCTCTCTCCAAGGCACTCCATCTCTCTCTCTCCCAGGCCCTCCATCTCGCTCTCTCTTTCGCCCAGGCCATCCATCTCACACTGTCTCTCTTTCCCAGGACCTCCATCTTGCGCTCTCTCTCTTTCTCTCCCAGGCCCTCCATCTCTCTCTCTCTCTCCGGCCCTCCATCTCTCTCTCTCTCTCTCTCTCTCTCTCCCAGGCCCTCCATCTCTTCCTCTCATTCTCTCCCTCTGTCTTTCTCTCTGCCAGGACCTTCACCTCTCGCTCTCTCTCCCAGACACTCCATCTCTCACTCTCTCTTTCCCAGGTCCTCCATCTCTCGCTCTCTCTCCCAGGCCCTCCATCTCTCTCTCGCTCTCCCAGGCCCTCCATCTCTCGCTCTCTCTCCCAGGCCCTCCATCTCTCGCTCTCTCTCCCAGGCCCTCCATCTCTCTCTCGCTCTCACCCAGGCACTCCATCTCTCTCTCTCTCTCTCCCAGGCACTCCATCTCTCTCTCTCTCTCCCAGGCCCTTCATCTCTCTCTCTCTCTCTCTCCCAGGCCCTCCATCTCTCTCTCTCTCTCCCAGGCCCTCCATCTCTCGCTATCCCTCCCAGGCCCTCCATCTCTCTCTCTCTCTCCCAGGCTCTCCATCTCTCGCTCTCTCTCCCAGGCCCTCCATCTCTCTCTCTCTCTCTCTCCCAGGCCCTTCATCTCTCTCTCCCAGGCCCTTCATCTCTCTCTCCCAGGCCCTTCATCTCTCTCTCCCAGGCCCTTCATCTCTCTCTCCCAGGCCCTTCATCACTCTCTCCCAGGCCCTTCATCTCTCTCTCCCAGGCCCTTCATCTCTCTCTCCCAGGCCCTTCATCTCTCTCTCCCAGGCCCTTCATCTCTCTCTCCCAGGCCCTTCATCTCTCTCTCCCAGGCCCTTCATCTCTCTCTCCCAGGCCCTCCATCTCTCTCTCCCAGGCCCTCCATCTCTCTCTCCCAGGCCCTCCATCTCTCTCTCCCAGGCCCTCCATCTCTCTCTCCCAGGCCCTCCATCTCTCTCCCAGGCCCTCCATCTCTCTCTCCCAGGCCCTCCATCTCTCTCTCCCAGGCCCTCCATCTCTCTCTCCCAGGCCCTCCATCTCTCTCTCCCAGGCCCTCCATCTCTCTCTCCCAGGCCCTCCATCTCTCTCTCCCAGGCCCTCCATCTCTCCCACTCATTCTCTCTCTTGCACTTTCTCTCCCAGACGCTCCATGTCTCCCTCTCATTCTCTCTCTCTCTCCCAGGCCTTCCATCTCTCCCTCTAATTCTCTCTCTATTTCTCTCTCCCAGGCCCTCGATCTCTCTCTCCCTCTCTCTCTCCCAGGCCCTCCATCTCTCCCTCTCTCTCTCTCTCTCCCAGGCCCTGCATCTCTCCGTCTCATTCTCTCTCTTGCTCTCTCTCTCCCAGACGCTCCATGTCTCATTCTCATACTCTATCTCTATCTGCCAGGCCCCCCATCTCTCCCACTCATTCATTCTTTCTCTCTCTCTTCCAGGACATCCAGCTCTATCTCCCTCTCCCCCAGGCCTACCATCTCTCCTGCTCATTCTCTCTCCCTCTGTCCATCGCAGGCTCTTCATCTCTCTCTCTCATTCTCTCTCTCTCTCTCCCAAGCCCTCCATCTTTCCCTCTCATTCTCTCTCTCTCTCTCTCTCTCCCCAGGACCTCCAACTCTCCCTCGCATTCACACTCTCTCCCTCTCATTCTCTCTCTCCCTCTCCCTCAGGTCATCCATCACTCCCTCTCGTTGTCACTCTCTCTCTCCCAGGCGCTCCATCTCTCCCTCTCATTCTCTCTCTCTAACCCAGGCCCTCCATCTCTCCCTCTGATTCTCTCTCTCTTTCTTTCTTTCGCTCTCACTCTCTCTCTCTCTCTCTCAGGCCCTCCATCTCTCCCTCTCGTTCTCTCTCTCTCTCTCTCTCTCTCTCCCAGGCACTCCATCTCTCCCTCTCTCTCAGGCGCACCATCGCTCCCACTCTCTCTATCTCTCTCTCCCAGGCCCCACATCTCTCCCTCTCATTCTCTCTCTTTCTCTCTCCCAGGCCCTCCATCTCTCTATCTCCTTCTCTCTCTTTCTCTCTCCCCGGCCCTCCATCTCTCTCTCCCATTTTCTCTCTCCTTCTCTCTCCCAGGACCTAAATCTCTCCCTCTCATTCCCTCTCTCAGGCCCTCCATCTATCCCCCTCATTCTCTCTCTCTCTCTCCATCGCTTCCACTCTCCCAGGCACTCCATCTCTATCTCTCCCTCTCATTCTCTCTCTCTTTCTCCCAGACGCTCCATGTCTCCCTCTCATTCTCTCTCTCTCTCTCTCTCTCTCCCAGGCCCTCCATCGCTCCCTCCATCTCTCTCTCGCTCTCCCAGGCCCTCCATCTCTCTCTCTCTCTCCCCCAGGCCCTCCATCTCTCGCTCTCTCTCCCCCAGCCACTCCATCTCACTCTCTCTCTCCCCCAGGCCCTCCATCTCTCTCTCTCTCTCCCTGAGGCCCTCCATCTCTCTCTCTCTCCCCCCCAGGCCCTCCATTTCTCTCTCTCCCCCCTCCAGGCCCTCCATTTCTCTCTCTCTCCCCCAGGCCCTCCATCTCTCTCTCTCTCTCTCTCTCCCAGGCCCCCCATCGCTCTCTCTCTCTCCCCCAGGCCCTCAATCTCTCGCTCTCGCTCCCAGGCCCTCAATCTCTCTCTCTCTCTCTCCCAGGCCCTCCATCTCTCTCTCTCTCTCTCTCTCTCCCAGGCCCTCCATCTCTCTCCCAGGCCCTCCATCTCTCTCCCAGGCCCTCCATCTCTCTCCCAGGCCCTCCATCTCTCTCTAGCTCTCCCAGGCCCTCCATCTCTCTCTCTCACTCTCTCTCAGTCCCTTCCTCCCTCTCTCTCTCCCAGGCCCTCCATCTCTCTCTATCTCAGTCCCTCCCTCCCTCTCTCATAGTTAATTCCCCCCTCTCTCTCTCCCAGACCCTATCTCTCTCTCTCTCCCAGGCCCTCCATCTCTCTCTCTCTCCCAGGCCCTCCATCTCTCTCTCTCTCTCTCCCAGGACCTCCATCTCTCTCTCTCTCTCTCCCAGGACCTCCATCTCTCTCTCACTCTCTCTCTCTGTCCCTTCCTCCCTCTCTCTCTCTCCCAGGCCCTGCATCTCTCTCTCTCTATCTAAGTCCCTCACTCCCTCTCTCATAGTTAATTCCCCCCTCTCTCTCTCAGAGACCCTCATCTCTCTCTCTCTCCCAGGCCCTCCATCTCTCTCTCTCTCTCCAAGGCACTCCATCTCTCTCTCTCTCCCAGGCCCTCCATCTCGCTCTCTCTCTCGCCCAGGCCCTCCATCTCACACTGTCTCTCTTTCCCAGGACCTCCATCTTGCGCTCTCTCTCTTTCTCTCCCAGGCCCTCCATCTCTCTCTCTCTCCCCGGCCCTCCATCTCTCTCTCTCTCTCTCTCTCTCTCTCCCAGGCCCTCCATCTCTTCCTCTCATTCTCTCCCTCTGTCTTTCTCTCTGCCAGGACCTCCACCTCTCGCTCTCTCTCCCAGGCACTCCATCTCTCACTCTCTCTTTCCCAGGTCCTCCATCTCTCGCTCTCTCTCCCAGGCCCTCCATCTCTCTCTCGCTCTCCCAGGCCCTCCATCTCTCGCTCTCTCTCCCAGGCCCTGCATCTCTCGCTCTCTCTCCCAGGCCCTCCATCTCGCTCTCTCTCTCACCCAGGCTCTCCATCTCTCTCTCTCTCTCTCTCCCAGGCACTCCATCTCTCTCTCTCTCTCCCAGGCCCTTCATCTCTCTCTCTCTCTCTCCCAGGCCCTTCATCTCTCTCTCTCTCTCTCCCAGGCCCTCCATCTCTCTCTCTCTCTCTCCCAGGCCCTCCATCTCTCGCTCTCTCTCCCAGGCCCTCCATCTCTCTCTCTCTCTCCCAGGCTCTCCATCTCTCGCTCTCTCTCCCAGGCCCTCCATCTCTCTCTCTCTCTCTCTCCCAGGCCCTTCATCTCTCTCTCCCAGGCCCTTCATCTCTCTCTCCCAGGCCCTTCATCTCTCTCTCCCAGGCCCTTCATCTCTCTCTCCCAGGCCCTTCATCTCTCTCTCCCAGGCCCTTCATCTCTCTCTCCCAGGCCCTTCATCTCTCTCTCCCAGGCCCTTCATCTCTCTCTCCCAGGCCCTTCATCTCTCTCTCCCAGGCCCTTCATCTCTCTCTCCCAGGCCCTTCATCTCTCTCTCCCAGGCCCTTCATCTCTCTCTCCCAGGCCCTTCATCTCTCTCTCCCAGGCCCTTCATCTCTCTCTCCCAGGCCCTTCATCTCTCTCTCCCAGGCCCTTCATCTCTCTCTCCCAGGCCCTTCATCTCTCTCTCCCAGGCCCTTCATCTCTCTCTCCCAGGCCCTCCATCTCTCTCTCCCAGGCCCTCCATCTCTCTCTCCCAGGCCCTCCATCTCTCCCTCCCAGGCCCTCCATCTCTCTCTCCCAGGCCCTCCATCTCTCTCTCCCAGGCCCTCCATCTCTCTCTCCCAGGCCCTCCATCTCTCTCTCCCAGGTCCTCCATCTCTCTCTCCCAGGCCCTCCATCTCTCTCTCCCAGGCCCTCCATCTCTCTCTCTCTCTCTCTCTCCCAGGCCCTCCATCTCTCTCTCTCTCTCTCTCTCTCCCAGGCCCTCCATCTCTCTCTCTCTCTCTCTCTCTCCCAGGCCCTCCATCTCTCTCTCTCTCTCTCTCTCCCAGGCCCTCCATCTCTCTCTCTCTCTCCCAGGCCCTCCATCTCTCTCTCTCTCTCCCAGGCCCTTCATCTCTCTCTCTCTCTCTCCAGGGCCCTCCATCTCTCTCTCCCAGGCCCTCCATCTCTCTCTCCCAGGCCCTCCATCTCTCTCTCCCAGGCCCTCCATCTCTCTCTCCCAGGCCCTCCATCTCTCTCTCCCAGGCCCTCCATCTCTCCCTCCCAGACCCTCCATCTCTCCCTCCCAGGCCCTCCATCTCTCCCTCCCAGGCCCTCCATCTCTCTCTCCCAGGCCCTCCATCTCTCTCTCCCAGGCCCTCCATCTCTCTCTCTCTCTCTCTCCCAGGCCCTCCATCTCTCTCTCTCTCTCTCTCCCAGGTCCTCCATCTCTTTCTCTCTCTCCCAAGCCCTCCCTCTCTTTCTCTCTCTCCCAAGCCCTCCATCACTCTCTCTCTCTCCCAGGCCCTCCATCTCTCTCTCTCTCCCAGGCCCTCCATCTCTCTCTCTCTCTCTCTCCCAGGCCCTCCATCTCTCTCTCTCTCCCAGGCCGTCCATCTCTCTCTCTCTCTCCCTCCCAGGCCGTCCATCTCTCTCTCTCTCTCTCTCCCAGGCCCTCCATTTCTCTCTCTCTCTCCAGGCCCTCCATCTCTCCCTCTCATTCTCTCTCTCTCTCTCTTCCAGGCCCTCCATTTCTCTCTCTCTCTCCCAGGCCCTCCATCTCTCCATCTCATTCTCGCTCTCTCTCTGTCTCTCTCTCCCAGGCCCTCCATCTCTCTCTCTCTCTCCCAGGCCCTCCATCTCTCTCTCTCTCTCCCAGGCCCTCCATCTCCCTCTCTCCCACGCCCTCCATCTCTCGCTCTCTCTCCCAGGCCCTCCATCTCTCTCTCGCTCTCCCAGGCCCTCCATCTCTCTCTCGCTCTCCCAGGCCCTCCATCACTCTCTCTCGCTCCCAGGCCCTCCATCACTCTCTCTCTCTCCCAGGCCCTCCATCTCTCTCTCTCTCTCCCGGGCACTCCATCTATCTCTCTCTCTCTCCCAGGCCCTCCATCTCTCTCTCTCTGTCCCAGGCCCTCCATCTCTCTCTCTCTCTCCCAGGCACTCCATCTCTCTCTCTCTCTCTCCCAGGCCCTCCATCTCTCTCTCTCTCTACCAGGCACTCCATCTCTCTCTCTCTCTCTCTCCCAGGCCCTCCATCTCTCTCTCTCTCTCCCAGGCCCTCCATCTCTCTCTCTCTCTCTCCCAGGCCCTTCATCTCTCTCTCCCAGGCCCTCCATCTCTCTCTCTCTCTCTCCCAGGCCCTCCATCTCTCTCTCTCTCTCTCTCCCAGGCCGTCCATCTCTCTCTCTCTCTCCCAGGCCCTCCATTTCTCTCTCTCTCTCCCTGCCCCTCCATTTCTCTCTCTCTCTCCCAGGCCCTCCATTTCTCTCTCTCTCTCCCAGGCCCTCCATCTCTCCATCTCATTCTCGCTCTCTCTCTGTCTCTCTCTCCCAGGCCCTCCATCTCTCTCTCTCTCTCCCCCAGGCCCTCCATCTCTCGCTCTCTCTCCCCCAGCCACTCCATATCACTCTCTCTCTCCCCCAGGCCCTCCATCTCTCTCTCTCTCTCCCCGAGGCCCTCCATCTCTCTCTCTCTCCCCCCCAGGCCCTCCATTTCTCTCTCTCCCCCCTCCAGGCCCTCCATTTCTCTCTCTCTCCCCCAGGCCCTCCATCTCTCTCTCTCTCTCTCTCCCAGGCCCCCCATCGCTCTCTCTCTCGCCCCCAGGCCCTCAATCTCTCGCTCTCGCTCCCAGGCCCTCAATCTCTCTCTCTCTCTCTCCCAGGCCCTCCATCTCTCTCTCTCTCTCTCTCTATCCCAGGCCCTCCATCTCTCTCCCAGGCCCTCCATCTCTCTCCCAGGCCCTCCATCTCTCTCCCAGGCCCTCCATCACTCTCCCAGGCCCTCCATCACTCTCCCAGGCCCTCCATCTCTCTCCCAGGCCCTCCATCTCTCTCCCAGGCCCTCCATCTCTCTCCCAGGCCCTCCATCTCTCTCCCAGGCCCTCCATCTCTCTCCCAGGCCCTCCACCTCTCTCCCAGGCCCTCCATCTCTCTCTAGCTCTCCCAGGCCCTCCATCTCTCTCTCTCACTCTCTCTCTGTCCCTTCCTCCCTCTCTCTCTCCCAGGCCCTCCATCTCTCTCTATCTCAGTCCCTCCCTCCCTCTCTCATAGTTAATTCCCCCCTCTCTCTCTCCCAGACCCTATCTCTCTCTCTCTCCCAGGCCCTCCATCTCTCTCTCTCTCTCTCCCAGGACCTCCATCTCTCTCTCTCTCTCTCCCAGGACCTCCATCTCTCTCTCACTCTCTCTCTCTGTCCCTTCCTCCCTCTCTCTCTCTCCCAGGCCCTGCATCTCTCTCTCTCTATCTAAGTCCCTCACTCCCTCTCTTATAGTTAATTCCCCCCTCTCTCTCTCAGAGACCCTCATCTCTCTCTCTCTCCCAGGCCCTCCATCTCTCTCTCTCTCTCCAAGGCACTCCATCTCTCTCTCTCTCCCAGGCCCTCCATCTCGCTCTCTCTCTCGCCCAGGCCCTCCATCTCACACTGTCTCTCTTTCCCAGGACCTCCATCTTGCGCTCTCTCTCTTTCTCTCCCAGGCCCTCCATCTCTCTCTCTCTCTCCCCGGCCCTCCATCTCTCTCTCTCTCTCTCTCTCTCTCTCTCTCTCCCAGGCCCTCCATCTCTTCCTCTCATTCTCTCCCTCTGTCTTTCTCTCTGCCAGGACCTCCACCTCTCGCTCTCTCTCCCAGGCACTCCATCTCTCACTCTCTCTTTCCCAGGTCCTCCATCTCTCGCTCTCTCTCCCAGGCCCTCCATCTCTCTCTCGCTCTCCCAGGCCCTCCATCTCTCGCTCTCTCTCCCAGGCCCTGCATCTCTCGCTCTCTCTCCCAGGCCCTCCATCTCTCTCTCTCTCTCCCAGGCTCTCCATCTCTCTCTCTCTCTCACCCAGGCTCTCCATCTCTCTCTCTCTCTCTCCCAGGCCCTCCATCTCTCTCCCAGGCCCTCCATCTCTCTCCCAGGCCCTCCATCTCTCTCCCAGGCCCTCCATCTCTCTCCCAGGCCCTCCATCACTCTCCCAGGCCCTCCATCACTCTCCCAGGCCCTCCATCACTCTCCCAGGCCCTCCATCTCTCTCCCAGGCCCTCCATCTCTCTCCCAGGCCCTCCATCTCTCTCCCAGGCCCTCCATCTCTCTCCCAGGCCCTCCATCTCTCTCCCAGGCCCTCCATCTCTCTCCCAGGCCCTCCATCTCTCTCCCAGGCCCTCCACCTCTCTCCCAGGCCCTCCATCTCTCTCTAGCTCTCCCAGGCCCTCCATCTCTCTCTCTCACTCTCTCTCTGTCCCTTCCTCCCTCTCTCTCTCCCAGGCCCTCCATCTCTCTCTATCTCAGTCCCTCCCTCCCTCTCTCATAGTTAATTCCCCCCTCTCTCTCTCCCAGACCCTATCTCTCTCTCTCTCCCAGGCCCTCCATCTCTCTCTCTCTCTCTCCCAGGACCTCCATCTCTCTCTCTCTCTCTCCCAGGACCTCCATCTCTCTCTCACTCTCTCTCTCTGTCCCTTCCTCCCTCTCTCTCTCTCCCAGGCCCTGCATCTCTCTCTCTCTATCTAAGTCCCTCACTCCCTCTCTTATAGTTAATTCCCCCCTCTCTCTCTCAGAGACCCTCATCTCTCTCTCTCTCCCAGGCCCTCCATCTCTCTCTCTCTCTCCAAGGCACTCCATCTCTCTCTCTCTCCCAGGCCCTCCATCTCGCTCTCTCTCTCGCCCAGGCCCTCCATCTCACACTGTCTCTCTTTCCCAGGACCTCCATCTTGCGCTCTCTCTCTTTCTCTCCCAGGCCCTCCATCTCTCTCTCTCTCTCCCCGGCCCTCCATCTCTCTCTCTCTCTCTCTCTCTCTCTCTCCCAGGCCCTCCATCTCTTCCTCTCATTCTCTCCCTCTGTCTTTCTCTCTGCCAGGACCTCCACCTCTCGCTCTCTCTCCCAGGCACTCCATCTCTCACTCTCTCTTTCCCAGGTCCTCCATCTCTCGCTCTCTCTCCCAGGCCCTCCATCTCTCTCTCCCAGGCCCTCCATCTCTCTCTCCCAGGCCCTCCATCTCTCCCACTCATTCTCTCTCTTGCACTTTCTCTCCCAGACGCTCCATGTCTCCCTCTCATTCTCTCTCTCTCTCCCAGGCCTTCCATCTCTCCCTCTAATTCTCTCTCTATTTCTCTCTCCCAGGCCCTCGATCTCTCTCTCCCTCTCTCTCTCCCAGGCCCTCCATCTCTCCCTCTCTCTCTCTCTCTCCCAGGCCCTGCATCTCTCCGTCTCATTCTCTCTCTTGCTCTCTCTCTCCCAGACGCTCCATGTCTCATTCTCATACTCTATCTCTATCTGCCAGGCCCCCCATCTCTCCCACTCATTCATTCTTTCTCTCTCTCTTCCAGGACATCCAGCTCTATCTCCCTCTCCCCCAGGCCTACCATCTCTCCTGCTCATTCTCTCTCCCTCTGTCCATCGCAGGCTCTTCATCTCTCTCTCTCATTCTCTCTCTCTCTCTCCCAAGCCCTCCATCTTTCCCTCTCATTCTCTCTCTCTCTCTCTCTCTCCCCAGGACCTCCAACTCTCCCTCGCATTCACACTCTCTCCCTCTCATTCTCTCTCTCCCTCTCCCTCAGGTCATCCATCACTCCCTCTCGTTGTCACTCTCTCTCTCCCAGGCGCTCCATCTCTCCCTCTCATTCTCTCTCTCTAACCCAGGCCCTCCATCTCTCCCTCTGATTCTCTCTCTCTTTCTTTCTTTCGCTCTCACTCTCTCTCTCTCTCTCTCAGGCCCTCCATCTCTCCCTCTCGTTCTCTCTCTCTCTCTCTCTCTCTCTCCCAGGCACTCCATCTCTCCCTCTCTCTCAGGCGCACCATCGCTCCCACTCTCTCTATCTCTCTCTCCCAGGCCCCACATCTCTCCCTCTCATTCTCTCTCTTTCTCTCTCCCAGGCCCTCCATCTCTCTATCTCCTTCTCTCTCTTTCTCTCTCCCCGGCCCTCCATCTCTCTCTCCCATTTTCTCTCTCCTTCTCTCTCCCAGGACCTAAATCTCTCCCTCTCATTCCCTCTCTCAGGCCCTCCATCTATCCCCCTCATTCTCTCTCTCTCTCTCCATCGCTTCCACTCTCCCAGGCACTCCATCTCTATCTCTCCCTCTCATTCTCTCTCTCTTTCTCCCAGACGCTCCATGTCTCCCTCTCATTCTCTCTCTCTCTCTCTCTCTCTCCCAGGCCCTCCATCGCTCCCTCCATCTCTCTCTCGCTCTCCCAGGCCCTCCATCTCTCTCTCTCTCTCCCCCAGGCCCTCCATCTCTCGCTCTCTCTCCCCCAGCCACTCCATCTCACTCTCTCTCTCCCCCAGGCCCTCCATCTCTCTCTCTCTCTCCCTGAGGCCCTCCATCTCTCTCTCTCTCCCCCCCAGGCCCTCCATTTCTCTCTCTCCCCCCTCCAGGCCCTCCATTTCTCTCTCTCTCCCCCAGGCCCTCCATCTCTCTCTCTCTCTCTCTCTCCCAGGCCCCCCATCGCTCTCTCTCTCTCCCCCAGGCCCTCAATCTCTCGCTCTCGCTCCCAGGCCCTCAATCTCTCTCTCTCTCTCTCCCAGGCCCTCCATCTCTCTCTCTCTCTCTCTCTCTCCCAGGCCCTCCATCTCTCTCCCAGGCCCTCCATCTCTCTCCCAGGCCCTCCATCTCTCTCCCAGGCCCTCCATCTCTCTCTAGCTCTCCCAGGCCCTCCATCTCTCTCTCTCACTCTCTCTCAGTCCCTTCCTCCCTCTCTCTCTCCCAGGCCCTCCATCTCTCTCTATCTCAGTCCCTCCCTCCCTCTCTCATAGTTAATTCCCCCCTCTCTCTCTCCCAGACCCTATCTCTCTCTCTCTCCCAGGCCCTCCATCTCTCTCTCTCTCCCAGGCCCTCCATCTCTCTCTCTCTCTCTCCCAGGACCTCCATCTCTCTCTCTCTCTCTCCCAGGACCTCCATCTCTCTCTCACTCTCTCTCTCTGTCCCTTCCTCCCTCTCTCTCTCTCCCAGGCCCTGCATCTCTCTCTCTCTATCTAAGTCCCTCACTCCCTCTCTCATAGTTAATTCCCCCCTCTCTCTCTCAGAGACCCTCATCTCTCTCTCTCTCCCAGGCCCTCCATCTCTCTCTCTCTCTCCAAGGCACTCCATCTCTCTCTCTCTCCCAGGCCCTCCATCTCGCTCTCTCTCTCGCCCAGGCCCTCCATCTCACACTGTCTCTCTTTCCCAGGACCTCCATCTTGCGCTCTCTCTCTTTCTCTCCCAGGCCCTCCATCTCTCTCTCTCTCCCCGGCCCTCCATCTCTCTCTCTCTCTCTCTCTCTCTCTCCCAGGCCCTCCATCTCTTCCTCTCATTCTCTCCCTCTGTCTTTCTCTCTGCCAGGACCTCCACCTCTCGCTCTCTCTCCCAGGCACTCCATCTCTCACTCTCTCTTTCCCAGGTCCTCCATCTCTCGCTCTCTCTCCCAGGCCCTCCATCTCTCTCTCGCTCTCCCAGGCCCTCCATCTCTCGCTCTCTCTCCCAGGCCCTGCATCTCTCGCTCTCTCTCCCAGGCCCTCCATCTCGCTCTCTCTCTCACCCAGGCTCTCCATCTCTCTCTCTCTCTCTCTCCCAGGCACTCCATCTCTCTCTCTCTCTCCCAGGCCCTTCATCTCTCTCTCTCTCTCTCCCAGGCCCTTCATCTCTCTCTCTCTCTCTCCCAGGCCCTCCATCTCTCTCTCTCTCTCTCCCAGGCCCTCCATCTCTCGCTCTCTCTCCCAGGCCCTCCATCTCTCTCTCTCTCTCCCAGGCTCTCCATCTCTCGCTCTCTCTCCCAGGCCCTCCATCTCTCTCTCTCTCTCTCTCCCAGGCCCTTCATCTCTCTCTCCCAGGCCCTTCATCTCTCTCTCCCAGGCCCTTCATCTCTCTCTCCCAGGCCCTTCATCTCTCTCTCCCAGGCCCTTCATCTCTCTCTCCCAGGCCCTTCATCTCTCTCTCCCAGGCCCTTCATCTCTCTCTCCCAGGCCCTTCATCTCTCTCTCCCAGGCCCTTCATCTCTCTCTCCCAGGCCCTTCATCTCTCTCTCCCAGGCCCTTCATCTCTCTCTCCCAGGCCCTTCATCTCTCTCTCCCAGGCCCTTCATCTCTCTCTCCCAGGCCCTTCATCTCTCTCTCCCAGGCCCTTCATCTCTCTCTCCCAGGCCCTTCATCTCTCTCTCCCAGGCCCTTCATCTCTCTCCTCCCAGGCCCTTCATCTCTCTCTCCCAGGCCCTCCATCTCTCTCTCCCAGGCCCTCCATCTCTCTCTCCCAGGCCCTCCATCTCTCCCTCCCAGGCCCTCCATCTCTCTCTCCCAGGCCCTCCATCTCTCTCTCCCAGGCCCTCCATCTCTCTCTCCCAGGCCCTCCATCTCTCTCTCCCAGGTCCTCCATCTCTCTCTCCCAGGCCCTCCATCTCTCTCTCCCAGGCCCTCCATCTCTCTCTCTCTCTCTCTCTCCCAGGCCCTCCATCTCTCTCTCTCTCTCTCTCTCTCCCAGGCCCTCCATCTCTCTCTCTCTCTCTCTCTCTCCCAGGCCCTCCATCTCTCTCTCTCTCTCTCTCTCCCAGGCCCTCCATCTCTCTCTCTCTCTCCCAGGCCCTCCATCTCTCTCTCTCTCTCCCAGGCCCTTCATCTCTCTCTCTCTCTCTCCAGGGCCCTCCATCTCTCTCTCCCAGGCCCTCCATCTCTCTCTCCCAGGCCCTCCATCTCTCTCTCCCAGGCCCTCCATCTCTCTCTCCCAGGCCCTCCATCTCTCTCTCCCAGGCCCTCCATCTCTCCCTCCCAGACCCTCCATCTCTCCCTCCCAGGCCCTCCATCTCTCCCTCCCAGGCCCTCCATCTCTCTCTCCCAGGCCCTCCATCTCTCTCTCCCAGGCCCTCCCTCTCTCTCTCTCTCTCTCTCCCAGGCCCTCCATCTCTCTCTCTCTCTCTCTCCCAGGTCCTCCATCTCTTTCTCTCTCTCCCAAGCCCTCCATCTCTTTCTCTCTCTCCCAAGCCCTCCATCACTCTCTCTCTCTCCCAGGCCCTCCATCTCTCTCTCTCTCCCAGGCCCTCCATCTCTCTCTCTCTCTCTCTCCCAGGCCCTCCATCTCTCTCTCTCTCCCAGGCCGTCCATCTCTCTCTCTCTCTCCCTCCCAGGCCGTCCATCTCTCTCTCTCTCTCTCTCCCAGGCCCTCCATTTCTCTCTCTCTCTCCCAGGCCCTCCATCTCTCCCTCTCATTCTCTCTCTCTCTCTCTTCCAGGCCCTCCATTTCTCTCTCTCTCTCCCAGGCCCTCCATCTCTCCATCTCATTCTCGCTCTCTCTCTGTCTCTCTCTCCCAGGCCCTCCATCTCTCTCTCTCTCTCCCAGGCCCTCCATCTCTCTCTCTCTCTCCCAGGCCCTCCATCTCCCTCTCTCCCACGCCCTCCATCTCTCGCTCTCTCTCCCAGGCCCTCCATCTCTCTCTCGCTCTCCCAGGCCCTCCATCTCTCTCTCGCTCTCCCAGGCCCTCCATCACTCTCTCTCGCTCCCAGGCCCTCCATCACTCTCTCTCTCTCCCAGGCCCTCCATCTCTCTCTCTCTCTCCCGGGCACTCCATCTATCTCTCTCTCTCTCCCAGGCCCTCCATCTCTCTCTCTCTGTCCCAGGCCCTCCATCTCTCTCTCTCTCTCCCAGGCACTCCATCTCTCTCTCTCTCTCTCCCAGGCCCTCCATCTCTCTCTCTCTCTACCAGGCACTCCATCTCTCTCTCTCTCTCTCTCCCAGGCCCTCCATCTCTCTCTCTCTCTCCCAGGCCCTCCATCTCTCTCTCTCTCTCTCCCAGGCCCTTCATCTCTCTCTCCCAGGCCCTCCATCTCTCTCTCTCTCTCTCCCAGGCCCTCCATCTCTCTCTCTCTCTCTCTCCCAGGCCGTCCATCTCTCTCTCTCTCTCCCAGGCCCTCCATTTCTCTCTCTCTCTCCCTGCCCCTCCATTTCTCTCTCTCTCTCCCAGGCCCTCCATTTCTCTCTCTCTCTCCCAGGCCCTCCATCTCTCCATCTCATTCTCGCTCTCTCTCTGTCTCTCTCTCCCAGGCCCTCCATCTCTCTCTCTCTCTCCCCCAGGCCCTCCATCTCTCGCTCTCTCTCCCCCAGCCACTCCATATCACTCTCTCTCTCCCCCAGGCCCTCCATCTCTCTCTCTCTCTCCCCGAGGCCCTCCATCTCTCTCTCTCTCCCCCCCAGGCCCTCCATTTCTCTCTCTCCCCCCTCCAGGCCCTCCATTTCTCTCTCTCTCCCCCAGGCCCTCCATCTCTCTCTCTCTCTCTCTCCCAGGCCCCCCATCGCTCTCTCTCTCGCCCCCAGGCCCTCAATCTCTCGCTCTCGCTCCCAGGCCCTCAATCTCTCTCTCTCTCTCTCCCAGGCCCTCCATCTCTCTCTCTCTCTCTCTCTATCCCAGGCCCTCCATCTCTCTCCCAGGCCCTCCATCTCTCTCCCAGGCCCTCCATCTCTCTCCCAGGCCCTCCATCACTCTCCCAGGCCCTCCATCACTCTCCCAGGCCCTCCATCTCTCTCCCAGGCCCTCCATCTCTCTCCCAGGCCCTCCATCTCTCTCCCAGGCCCTCCATCTCTCTCCCAGGCCCTCCATCTCTCTCCCAGGCCCTCCACCTCTCTCCCAGGCCCTCCATCTCTCTCTAGCTCTCCCAGGCCCTCCATCTCTCTCTCTCACTCTCTCTCTGTCCCTTCCTCCCTCTCTCTCTCCCAGGCCCTCCATCTCTCTCTATCTCAGTCCCTCCCTCCCTCTCTCATAGTTAATTCCCCCCTCTCTCTCTCCCAGACCCTATCTCTCTCTCTCTCCCAGGCCCTCCATCTCTCTCTCTCTCTCTCCCAGGACCTCCATCTCTCTCTCTCTCTCTCCCAGGACCTCCATCTCTCTCTCACTCTCTCTCTCTGTCCCTTCCTCCCTCTCTCTCTCTCCCAGGCCCTGCATCTCTCTCTCTCTATCTAAGTCCCTCACTCCCTCTCTTATAGTTAATTCCCCCCTCTCTCTCTCAGAGACCCTCATCTCTCTCTCTCTCCCAGGCCCTCCATCTCTCTCTCTCTCTCCAAGGCACTCCATCTCTCTCTCTCTCCCAGGCCCTCCATCTCGCTCTCTCTCTCGCCCAGGCCCTCCATCTCACACTGTCTCTCTTTCCCAGGACCTCCATCTTGCGCTCTCTCTCTTTCTCTCCCAGGCCCTCCATCTCTCTCTCTCTCTCCCCGGCCCTCCATCTCTCTCTCTCTCTCTCTCTCTCTCTCTCTCCCAGGCCCTCCATCTCTTCCTCTCATTCTCTCCCTCTGTCTTTCTCTCTGCCAGGACCTCCACCTCTCGCTCTCTCTCCCAGGCACTCCATCTCTCACTCTCTCTTTCCCAGGTCCTCCATCTCTCGCTCTCTCTCCCAGGCCCTCCATCTCTCTCTCGCTCTCCCAGGCCCTCCATCTCTCGCTCTCTCTCCCAGGCCCTGCATCTCTCGCTCTCTCTCCCAGGCCCTCCATCTCTCTCTCTCTCTCCCAGGCTCTCCATCTCTCTCTCTCTCTCACCCAGGCTCTCCATCTCTCTCTCTCTCTCTCCCAGGCCCTCCATCTCTCTCCCAGGCCCTCCATCTCTCTCCCAGGCCCTCCATCTCTCTCCCAGGCCCTCCATCACTCTCCCAGGCCCTCCATCACTCTCCCAGGCCCTCCATCACTCTCCCAGGCCCTCCATCACTCTCCCAGGCCCTCCATCTCTCTCCCAGGCCCTCCATCTCTCTCCCAGGCCCTCCATCTCTCTCCCAGGCCCTCCATCTCTCTCCCAGGCCCTCCATCTCTCTCCCAGGCCCTCCATCTCTCTCCCAGGCCCTCCACCTCTCTCCCAGGCCCTCCATCTCTCTCTAGCTCTCCCAGGCCCTCCATCTCTCTCTCTCACTCTCTCTCTGTCCCTTCCTCCCTCTCTCTCTCCCAGGCCCTCCATCTCTCTCTATCTCAGTCCCTCCCTCCCTCTCTCATAGTTAATTCCCCCCTCTCTCTCTCCCAGACCCTATCTCTCTCTCTCTCCCAGGCCCTCCATCTCTCTCTCTCTCTCTCCCAGGACCTCCATCTCTCTCTCTCTCTCTCCCAGGACCTCCATCTCTCTCTCACTCTCTCTCTCTGTCCCTTCCTCCCTCTCTCTCTCTCCCAGGCCCTGCATCTCTCTCTCTCTATCTAAGTCCCTCACTCCCTCTCTTATAGTTAATTCCCCCCTCTCTCTCTCAGAGACCCTCATCTCTCTCTCTCTCCCAGGCCCTCCATCTCTCTCTCTCTCTCCAAGGCACTCCATCTCTCTCTCTCTCCCAGGCCCTCCATCTCGCTCTCTCTCTCGCCCAGGCCCTCCATCTCACACTGTCTCTCTTTCCCAGGACCTCCATCTTGCGCTCTCTCTCTTTCTCTCCCAGGCCCTCCATCTCTCTCTCTCTCTCCCCGGCCCTCCATCTCTCTCTCTCTCTCTCTCTCTCTCTCTCCCAGGCCCTCCATCTCTTCCTCTCATTCTCTCCCTCTGTCTTTCTCTCTGCCAGGACCTCCACCTCTCGCTCTCTCTCCCAGGCACTCCATCTCTCACTCTCTCTTTCCCAGGTCCTCCATCTCTCGCTCTCTCTCCCAGGCCCGCCATCTCTCTCTCGCTCTCCCAGGCCCTCCATCTCTCGCTCTCTCTCCCAGGCCCTGCATCTCTCGCTCTCTCTCCCAGGCCCTCCATCTCTCTCTCTCTCTCCCAGGCTCTCCATCTCTCTCTCTCTCTCACCCAGGCTCTCCATCTCTCTCTCTCTCTCTCCCAGGCACTCCATCTCTCTCTCTCTCTCTCCCAGGCCCTTCATCTCTCTCTCTCTCTCTCCCAGGTCCTCCATCTCTCTCTCTCTCTCCCAGGCCCTTCATCTCTCTCTCCCAGGCCCTTCATCTCTCTCTCCCAGGCCCTTCATCTCTCTCTCCCAGGCCCTTCATCTCTCTCTCCCAGGCCCTTCATCTCTCTCTCCCAGGCCCTTCATCTCTCTCTCCCAGGCCCTTCATCTCTCTCTCCCAGGCCCTTCATCTCTCTCTCCCAGGCCCTTCATCTCTCTCTCCCAGGCCCTTCATCTCTCTCTCCCAGGCCCTTCATCTCTCTCTCCCAGGCCCTTCATCTCTCTCTCCCAGGCCCTTCATCTCTCTCTCCCAGGCCCTTCATCTCTCTCTCCCAGGCCCTTCATCTCTCTCTCCCAGGCCCTTCATCTCTCTCTCCCAGGCCCTTCATCTCTCTCTCCCAGGCCCTTCATCTCTCTCTCCCAGGCCCTTCATCTCTCTCTCCCAGGCCCTTCATCTCTCTCTCCCAGGACCTCCATCTCTCTCTCTCTCTCTCCCAGGACCTCCATCTCTCTCTCACTCTCTCTCTCTGTCCCTTCCTCCCTCTCTCTCTCTCCCAGGCCCTGCATCTCTCTCTCTCTATCTAAGTCCCTCACTCCCTCTCTTATAGTTAATTCCCCCCTCTCTCTCTCAGAGACCCTCATCTCTCTCTCTCTCCCAGGCCCTCCATCTCTCTCTCTCTCTCCAAGGCACTCCATCTCTCTCTCTCTCCCAGGCCCTCCATCTCGCTCTCTCTCTCGCCCAGGCCCTCCATCTCACACTGTCTCTCTTTCCCAGGACCTCCATCTTGCGCTCTCTCTCTTTCTCTCCCAGGCCCTCCATCTCTCTCTCTCTCTCCCCGGCCCTCCATCTCTCTCTCTCTCTCTCTCTCTCTCTCTCTCCCAGGCCCTCCATCTCTTCCTCTCATTCTCTCCCTCTGTCTTTCTCTCTGCCAGGACCTCCACCTCTCGCTCTCTCTCCCAGGCACTCCATCTCTCACTCTCTCTCTCCCAGGCACTCCATCTCTCACTCTCTCTTTCCCAGGTCCTCCATCTCTCGCTCTCTCTCCCAGGCCCTCCATCTCTCTCTCGCTCTCCCAGGCCCTCCATCTCTTGCTCTCTCTCCCAGGCCCTGCATCTCTCGCTCTCTCTCCCAGGCCCTCCATCTCTCTCTCTCTCTCCCAGGCTCTCCATCTCTCTCTCTCTCTCACCCAGGCTCTCCATCTCTCTCTCTCTCTCTCCCAGGCACTCCATCTCTCTCTCTCTCTCTCCCAGGCCCTTCATCTCTCTCTCTCTCTCTCCCAGGCCCTCCATCTCTCTCTCTCTCTCCCAGGCCCTTCATCTCTCTCTCCCAGGCCCTTCATCTCTCTCTCCCAGGCCCTTCATCTCTCTCTCCCAGGCCCTTCATCTCTCTCTCCCAGGCCCTTCATCTCTCTCTCCCAGGCCCTTCATCTCTCTCTCCCAGGCCCTTCATCTCTCTCTCCCAGGCCCTTCATCTCTCTCTCCCAGGCCCTTCATCTCTCTCTCCCAGGCCCTTCATCTCTCTCTCCCAGGCCCTTCATCTCTCTCTCCCAGGCCCTTCATCTCTCTCTCCCAGGCCCTTCATCTCTCTCTCCCAGGCCCTTCATCTCTCTCTCCCAGGCCCTTCATCTCTCTCTCCCAGGCCCTTCATCTCTCTCTCCCAGGCCCTTCATCTCTCTCTCCCAGGCCCTCCATCTCTCTCTCCCAGGCCCTCCATCTCTCTCTCCCAGGCCCTCCATCTCTCTCTCCCAGGCCCTCCATCTCTCCCTCCCAGGCCCTCCATCTCTCCCTCCCAGGCCCTCCATCTCTCTCTCCCAGGCCCTCCATCTCTCTCTCCCAGGCCCTCCATCTCTCTCTCCCAGGCCCTCCATCTCTTCCTCTCATTCTCTCCCTCTGTCTTTCTCTCTGCCAGGCCCTCCACCTCTCGCTCTCTCTCCCAGGCACTCCATCTCTCACTCTCTCTTTCCCAGGTCCTCCATCTCTCGCTCTCTCTCCCAGGCCCTCCATCTCTCTCTCGCTCTCCCAGGCCCTCCATCTCTCGCTCTCTCTCCCAGGCCCTGCATCTCTCGCTCTCTCTCCCAGGCCCTCCATCTCTCTCTCGCTCTCACCCAGGCACTCCATCTCTCTCTCTCTCTCTCCCAGGCACTCCATCTCTCTCTCTCTCTCCCAGGCCCTTCATCTCTCTCTCTCTCTCTCCCAGGCCCTCCATCTCTCTCTCTCTCTCCCAGGCCCTCCATCTCTCGCTATCTCTCCCAGGCCCTCCATCTCTCTCTCTCTCTCCCAGGCTCTCCATCTCTCGCTCTCTCTCCCAGGCCCTCCATCTCTCTCTCTCTCTCTCTCCCAGGCCCTTCATCTCTCTCTCCCAGGCCCTTCATCTCTCTCTCCCAGGCCCTTCATCTCTCTCTCCCAGGCCCTTCATCTCTCTCTCCCAGGCCCTTCATCTCTCTCTCCCAGGCCCTTCATCTCTCTCTCCCAGGCCCTTCATCTCTCTCTCCCAGGCCCTTCATCACTCTCTCCCAGGCCCTTCATCTCTCTCTCCCAGGCCCTTCATCTCTCTCTCCCAGGCCCTTCATCTCTCTCTCCCAGGCCCTTCATCTCTCTCTCCCAGGCCCTTCATCTCTCTCTCCCAGGCCCTTCATCTCTCTCTCCCAGGCCCTTCATCTCTCTCTCCCAGGCCCTTCATCTCTCTCTCCCAGGCCCTTCATCTCTCTCTCCCAGGCCCTTCATCTCTCTCTCCCAGGCCCTTCATCTCTCTCTCCCAGGCCCTTCATCTCTCTCTCCCAGGCCCTTCATCTCTCTCTCCCAGGCCCTTCATCTCTCTCTCCCAGGCCCTTCATCTCTCTCTCCCAGGCCCTTCATCTCTCTCTCCCAGGCCCTTCATCTCTCTCTCCCAGGCCCTCCATCTCTCTCTCCCAGGCCCTCCATCTCTCTCTCCCAGGCCCTCCATCTCTCTCTCCCAGGCCCTCCATCTCTCTCTCCCAGGCCCTCCATCTCTCTCTCCCAGGCCCTCCATCTCTCTCTCCCAGGCCCTCCATCTCTCTCTCCCAGGCCCTCCATCTCTCTCTCCCAGGCCCTCCATCTCTCTCTCCCAGGCCCTCCATCTCTCTCTCCCAGGCCCTCCATCTCTCTCTCCCAGGCCCTCCATCTCTCCCACTCATTCTCTCTCTTGCACTTTCTCTCCCAGACGCTCCATGTCTCCCTCTCATTCTCTCTCTCTCTCCCAGGCCTTCCATCTCTCCCTCTAATTCTCTCTCTATTTCTCTCTCCCAGGCCCTCGATCTCTCTCTCCCTCTCTCTCTCCCAGGCCCTCCATCTCTCCCTCTCTCTCTCTCTCTCCCAGGCCCTGCATCTCTCCGTCTCATTCTCTCTCTTGCTCTCTCTCTCCCAGACGCTCCATGTCTCATTCTCATACTCTATCTCTATCTGCCAGGCCCCCCATCTCTCCCACTCATTCATTCTTTCTCTCTCTCTTCCAGGACATCCAGCTCTATCTCCCTCTCCCCCAGGCCTACCATCTCTCCTGCTCATTCTCTCTCCCTCTGTCCATCGCAGGCTCTTCATCTCTCTCTCTCATTCTCTCTCTCTCTCTCCCAAGCCCTCCATCTTTCCCTCTCATTCTCTCTCTCTCTCTCTCTCTCCCCAGGACCACCAACTCTCCCTCGCATTCACACTCTCTCCCTCTCATTCTCTCTCTCCCTCTCCCTCAGGTCATCCATCACTCCCTCTCGTTGTCACTCTCTCTCTCCCAGGCGCTCCATCTCTCCCTCTCATTCTCTCTCTCTAACCCAGGCCCTCCATCTCTCCCTCTGATTCTCTCTCTCTTTCTTTCTTTCGCTCTCACTCTCTCTCTCTCTCAGGCCCTCCATCTCTCCCTCTCGTTCTCTCTCTCTCTCTCTCTCTCTCCCAGGCACTCCATCTCTCCCTCTCTCTCAGGCGCACCATCGCTCCCACTCTCTCTATCTCTCTCTCCCAGGCCCCACATCTCTCCCTCTCATTCTCTCTCTTTCTCTCTCCCAGGCCCTCCATCTCTCTATCTCCTTCTCTCTCTTTCTCTCTCCCCGGCCCTCCATCTCTCTCTCCCATTTTCTCTCTCCTTCTCTCTCCCAGGACCTAAATCTCTCCCTCTCATTCCCTCTCTCAGGCCCTCCATCTATCCCCCTCATTCTCTCTCTCTCTCTCCATCGCTTCCACTCTCCCAGGCACTCCATCTCTATCTCTCCCTCTCATTCTCTCTCTCTTTCTCCCAGACGCTCCATGTCTCCCTCTCATTCTCTCTCTCTCTCTCTCTCTCTCCCAGGCCCTCCATCGCTCCCTCCATCTCTCTCTCGCTCTCCCAGGCCCTCCATCTCTCTCTCTCTCTCCCCCAGGCCCTCCATCTCTCGCTCTCTCTCCCCCAGGCCCTCCATCTCTCGCTCTCTCTCCCCCAGCCACTCCATCTCACTCTCTCTCTCCCCCAGGCCCTCCATCTCTCTCTCTCTCTCCCCGAGGCCCTCCATCTCTCTCTCTCTCCCCCCCAGGCCCTCCATTTCTCTCTCTCCCCCCTCCAGGCCCTCCATCTCTCTCTCTCTCCCCCAGGCCCTCCATCTCTCTCTCTCTCTCTCTCTCCCAGGCCCCCCATCGCTCTCTCTCTCTCCCCCAGGCCCTCAATCTCTCGCTCTCACTCCCAGGCCCTCAATCTCTCTCTCTCTCTCTCCCAGGCCCTCCATCTCTCTCTCTCTCTCTCTCTCTCCCAGGCCCTCCATCTCTCTCCCAGGCCCTCCATCTCTCTCCCAGGCCCTCCATCTCTCTCCCAGGCCCTCCATCTCTCTCCCAGGCCCTCCATCTCTCTCTAGCTCTCCCAGGCCCTCCATCTCTCTCTAGCTCTCCCAGGCCCTCCATCTCTCTCTCTCACTCTCTCTCTGTCCCTTCCTCCCTCTCTCTCTCCCAGGCCCTCCATCTCTCTCTATCTCAGTCCCTCCCTCCCTCTCTCATAGTTAATTCCCCCCTCTCTCTCTCCCAGACCCTATCTCTCTCTCTCTCCCAGGCCCTCCATCTCTCTCTCTCTCTCTCCCAGGACCTCCATCTCTCTCTCTCTCTCCCAGGACCTCCATCTCTCTCTCACTCTCTCTCTCTGTCCCTTCCTCCCTCTCTCTCTCTCCCAGGCCCTGCATCTCTCTCTCTCTATCTAAGTCCCTCACTCCCTCTCTCATAGTTAATTCCCCCCTCTCTCTCTCAGAGACCCTCATCTCTCTCTCTCTCCCAGGCCCTCCATCTCTCTCTCTCTCTCCAAGGCACTCCATCTCTCTCTCTCTCCCAGGCCCTCCATCTCGCTCTCTCTCTCGCCCAGGCCCTCCATCTCACACTGTCTCTCTTTCCCAGGACCTCCATCTTGCGCTCTCTCTCTTTCTCTCCCAGGCCCTCCATCTCTCTCTCTCTCCCCGGCCCTCCATCTCTCTCTCTCTCTCTCTCTCTCTCTCCCAGGCCCTCCATCTCTTCCTCTCATTCTCTCCCTCTGTCTTTCTCTCTGCCAGGACCTCCATCTCTCTCTCTCTCTCCCAGGCCCTCCATCTCTCTCTCTCTCCCAGGCCCTCCATCTCTCTCTCTCTCTCTCTCCCAGGCCCTCCATCTCTCTCTCTCTCCCAGGCCGTCCATCTCTCTCTCTCTCTCCCTCCCAGGCCGTCCATCTCTCTCTCTCTCTCTCTCCCAGGCCCTCCATTTCTCTCTCTCTCTCCCAGGCCCTCCATCTCTCCCTCTCATTCTCTCTCTCTCTCTCTTCCAGGCCCTCCATTTCTCTCTCTCTCTCCCAGGCCCTCCATCTCTCCATCTCATTCTCGCTCTCTCTCTGTCTCTCTCTCCCAGGCCCTCCATCTCTCTCTCTCTCTCCCAGGCCCTCCATCTCTCTCTCTCTCTCCCAGGCCCTCCATCTCCCTCTCTCCCACGCCCTCCATCTCTCGCTCTCTCTCCCAGGCCCTCCATCTCTCTCTCGCTCTCCCAGGCCCTCCATCTCTCTCTCGCTCTCCCAGGCCCTCCATCACTCTCTCTCGCTCCCAGGCCCTCCATCACTCTCTCTCTCTCCCAGGCCCTCCATCACTCTCTCTCTCTCCCAGGCCCTCCATCTCTCTCTCTCTCTCCCGGGCACTCCATCTATCTCTCTCTCTCTCCCAGGCCCTCCATCTCTCTCTCTCTGTCCCAGGCCCTCCATCTCTCTCTCTCTCTCCCAGGCACTCCATCTCTCTCTCTCTCTCTCCCAGGCCCTCCATCTCTCTCTCTCTCTACCAGGCACTCCATCTCTCTCTCTCTCTCTCTCCCAGGCCCTCCATCTCTCTCTCTCTCTCCCAGGCCCTCCATCTCTCTCTCTCTCTCTCCCAGACCCTTCATCTCTCTCTCCCAGGCCCTCCATCTCTCTCTCTCTCTCTCCCAGGCCCTCCATCTCTCTCTCTCTCTCTCTCCCAGGCCGTCCATCTCTCTCTCTCTCTCCCAGGCCCTCCATTTCTCTCTCTCTCTCCCTGCCCCTCCATTTCTCTCTCTCTCTCCCAGGCCCTCCATTTCTCTCTCTCTCTCCCAGGCCCTCCATCTCTCCATCTCATTCTCGCTCTCTCTCTGTCTCTCTCTCCCAGGCCCTCCATCTCTCTCTCTCTCTCCCCCAGGCCCTCCATCTCTCGCTCTCTCTCCCCCAGCCACTCCATATCACTCTCTCTCTCCCCCAGGCCCTCCATCTCTCTCTCTCTCTCCCCGAGGCCCTCCATCTCTCTCTCTCTCCCCCCCAGGCCCTCCATTTCTCTCTCTCCCCCCTCCAGGCCCTCCATTTCTCTCTCTCTCCCCCAGGCCCTCCATCTCTCTCTCTCTCTCTCTCCCAGGCCCCCCATCGCTCTCTCTCTCGCCCCCAGGCCCTCAATCTCTCGCTCTCGCTCCCAGGCCCTCAATCTCTCTCTCTCTCTCTCCCAGGCCCTCCATCTCTCTCTCTCTCTCTCTCTCTCCCAGGCCCTCCATCTCTCTCCCAGGCCCTCCATCTCTCTCCCAGGCCCTCCATCTCTCTCCCAGGCCCTCCATCTCTCTCCCAGGCCCTCCATCTCTCTCCCAGGCCCTCCATCTCTCTCCCAGGCCCTCCACCTCTCTCCCAGGCCCTCCATCTCTCTCTAGCTCTCCCAGGCCCTCCATCTCTCTCTCTCACTCTCTCTCTGTCCCTTCCTCCCTCTCTCTCTCCCAGGCCCTCCATCTCTCTCTATCTCAGTCCCTCCCTCCCTCTCTCATAGTTAATTCCCCCCTCTCTCTCTCCCAGACCCTATCTCTCTCTCTCTCCCAGGCCCTCCATCTCTCTCTCTCTCTCTCCCAGGACCTCCATCTCTCTCTCTCTCTCTCCCAGGACCTCCATCTCTCTCTCACTCTCTCTCTCTGTCCCTTCCTCCCTCTCTCTCTCTCCCAGGCCCTGCATCTCTCTCTCTCTATCTAAGTCCCTCACTCCCTCTCTTATAGTTAATTCCCCCCTCTCTCTCTCAGAGACCCTCATCTCTCTCTCTCTCCCAGGCCCTCCATCTCTCTCTCTCTCTCCAAGGCACTCCATCTCTCTCTCTCTCCCAGGCCCTCCATCTCACACTGTCTCTCTTTCCCAGGACCTCCATCTTGCGCTCTCTCTCTTTCTCTCCCAGGCCCTCCATCTCTCTCTCTCTCTCCCCGGCCCTCCATCTCTCTCTCTCTCTCTCTCTCTCTCTCTCCCAGGCCCTCCATCTCTTCCTCTCATTCTCTCCCTCTGTCTTTCTCTCTGCCAGGACCTCCACCTCTCGCTCTCTCTCCCAGGCACTCCATCTCTCACTCTCTCTTTCCCAGGTCCTCCATCTCTCGCTCTCTCTCCCAGGCCCTCCATCTCTCTCTCGCTCTCCCAGGCCCTCCATCTCTCGCTCTCTCTCCCAGGCCCTGCATCTCTCGCTCTCTCTCCCAGGCCCTCCATCTCTCTCTCTCTCCCAGGCTCTCCATCTCTCTCTCTCTCTCACCCAGGCTCTCCATCTCTCTCTCTCTCTCTCCCAGGCCCTCCATCTCTCTCTCTCTCTCTCCCAGGCCCTTCATCTCTCTCTCTCTCTCTCCCAGGCCCTCCATCTCTCTCTCTCTCTCCCAGGCCCTTCATCTCTCTCTCCCAGGCCCTTCATCTCTCTCTCCCAGGCCCTTCATCTCTCTCTCCCAGGCCCTTCATCTCTCTCTCCCAGGCCCTTCATCTCTCTCTCCCAGGCCCTTCATCTCTCTCTCCCAGGCCCTTCATCTCTCTCTCCCAGGCCCTTCATCTCTCTCTCCCAGGCCCTTCATCTCTCTCTCCCAGGCCCTTCATCTCTCTCTCCCAGGCCCTTCATCTCTCTCTCCCAGGCCCTTCATCTCTCTCTCCCAGGCCCTTCATCTCTCTCTCCCAGGCCCTTCATCTCTCTCTCCCAGGCCCTTCATCTCTCTCTCCCAGGCCCTTCATCTCTCTCTCCCAGGCCCTTCATCTCTCTCTCCCAGGCCCTTCATCTCTCTCTCCCAGGCCCTTCATCTCTCTCTCCCAGGCCCTTCATCTCTCTCTCCCAGGCCCTTCATCTCTCTCTCCCAGGCCCTCCATCTCTCTCTCCCAGGCCCTCCATCTCTCTCTCCCAGGCCCTCCATCTCTCTCTCCCAGGCCCTCCATCTCTCTCTCCCAGGCCCTCCATCTCTCCCTCCCAGGCCCTCCATCTCTCCCTCCCAGGCCCTCCATCTCTCTCTCCCAGGCCCTCCATCTCTCTCTCCCAGGCCCTCCATCTCTCTCTCCCAGGCCCTCCATCTCTTCCTCTCATTCTCTCCCTCTGTCTTTCTCTCTGCCAGGACCTCCACCTCTCGCTCTCTCTCCCAGGCACTCCATCTCTCACTCTCTCTTTCCCAGGTCCTCCATCTCTCGCTCTCTCTCCCAGGCCCTCCATCTCTCTCTCGCTCTCCCAGGCCCTCCATCTCTCGCTCTCTCTCCCAGGCCCTGCATCTCTCGCTCTCTCTCCCAGGCCCTCCATCTCTCGCTATCTCTCCCAGGCCCTCCATCTCTCTCTCTCTCTCCCAGGCTCTCCATCTCTCGCTCTCTCTCCCAGGCCCTCCATCTCTCTCTCTCTCTCTCTCCCAGGCCCTTCATCTCTCTCTCCCAGGCCCTTCATCTCTCTCTCCCAGGCCCTTCATCTCTCTCTCCCAGGCCCTTCATCTCTCTCTCCCAGGCCCTTCATCACTCTCTCCCAGGCCCTTCATCTCTCTCTCCCAGGCCCTTCATCTCTCTCTCCCAGGCCCTTCATCTCTCTCTCCCAGGCCCTTCATCTCTCTCTCCCAGGCCCTTCATCTCTCTCTCCCAGGCCCTTCATCTCTCTCTCCCAGGCCCTTCATCTCTCTCTCCCAGGCCCTTCATCTCTCTCTCCCAGGCCCTTCATCTCTCTCTCCCAGGCCCTTCATCTCTCTCTCCCAGGCCCTTCATCTCTCTCTCCCAGGCCCTTCATCTCTCTCTCCCAGGCCCTTCATCTCTCTCTCCCAAGCCCTTCATCTCTCTCTCCCAGGCCCTTCATCTCTCTCTCCCAGGCCCTTCATCTCTCTCTCCCAGGCCCTTCATCTCTCTCTCCCAGGCCCTTCATCTCTCTCTCCCAGGCCCTTCATCTTTCTCTCCCAGGCCCTCCATCTCTCTCTCCCAGGCCCTCCATCTCTCTCTCCCAGGCCCTCCATCTCTCTCTCCCAGGCCCTCCATCTCTCTCTCCCAGGCCCTCCATCTCTCTCTCCCAGGCCCTCCATCTCTCTCCCAGGCCCTCCATCTCTCTCTCCCAGGCCCTCCATCTCTCTCTCCCAGGCCCTCCATCTCTCTCTCCCAGGCCCTCCATCTCTCTCTCCCAGGCCCTCCATCTCTCTCTCCCAGGCCCTCCATCTCTCTCTCCCAGGCCCTCCATCTCTCCCACTCATTCTCTCTCTTGCACTTTCTCTCCCAGACGCTCCATGTCTCCCTCTCATTCTCTCTCTCTCTCCCAGGCCTTCCATCTCTCCCTCTAATTCTCTCTCTATTTCTCTCTCCCAGGCCCTCGATCTCTCTCTCCCTCTCTCTCTCCCAGGCCCTCCATCTCTCCCTCTCTCTCTCTCTCTCCCAGGCCCTGCATCTCTCCGTCTCATTCTCTCTCTTGCTCTCTCTCTCCCAGACGCTCCATGTCTCATTCTCATACTCTATCTCTATCTGCCAGGCCCCCCATCTCTCCCACTCATTCATTCTTTCTCTCTCTCTTCCAGGACATCCAGCTCTATCTCCCTCTCCCCCAGGCCTACCATCTCTCCTGCTCATTCTCTCTCCCTCTGTCCATCGCAGGCTCTTCATCTCTCTCTCTCATTCTCTCTCTCTCTCTCCCAAGCCCTCCATCTTTCCCTCTCATTCTCTCTCTCTCTCTCTCTCTCCCCAGGACCTCCAACTCTCCCTCGCATTCACACTCTCTCCCTCTCATTCTCTCTCTCCCTCTCCCTCAGGTCATCCATCACTCCCTCTCGTTGTCACTCTCTCTCTCCCAGGCGCTCCATCTCTCCCTCTCATTCTCTCTCTCTAACCCAGGCCCTCCATCTCTCCCTCTGATTCTCTCTCTCTTTCTTTCTTTCGCTCTCACTCTCTCTCTCTCTCTCAGGCCCTCCATCTCTCCCTCTCGTTCTCTCTCTCTCTCTCTCTCTCTCCCAGGCACTCCATCTCTCCCTCTCTCTCAGGCGCACCATCGCTCCCACTCTCTCTATCTCTCTCTCCCAGGCCCCACATCTCTCCCTCTCATTCTCTCTCTTTCTCTCTCCCAGGCCCTCCATCTCTCTATCTCCTTCTCTCTCTTTCTCTCTCCCCGGCCCTCCATCTCTCTCTCCCATTTTCTCTCTCCTTCTCTCTCCCAGGACCTAAATCTCTCCCTCTCATTCCCTCTCTCAGGCCCTCCATCTATCCCCCTCATTCTCTCTCTCTCTCTCCATCGCTTCCACTCTCCCAGGCACTCCATCTCTATCTCTCCCTCTCATTCTCTCTCTCTTTCTCCCAGACGCTCCATGTCTCCCTCTCATTCTCTCTCTCTCTCTCTCTCTCTCCCAGGCCCTCCATCGCTCCCTCCATCTCTCTCTCGCTCTCCCAGGCCCTCCATCTCTCTCTCTCTCTCCCCCAGGCCCTCCATCTCTCGCTCTCTCTCCCCCAGGCCCTCCATCTCTCGCTCTCTCTCCCCCAGCCACTCCATCTCACTCTCTCTCTCCCCCAGGCCCTCCATCTCTCTCTCTCTCTCCCCGAGGCCCTCCATCTCTCTCTCTCTCCCCCCCAGGCCCTCCATTTCTCTCTCTCCCCCCTCCAGGCCCTCCATTTCTCTCTCTCTCCCCCAGGCCCTCCATCTCTCTCTCTCTCTCTCTCTCCCAGGCCCCCCATCGCTCTCTCTCTCTCCCCCAGGCCCTCAATCTCTCGCTCTCACTCCCAGGCCCTCAATCTCTCGCTCTCTCTCTCCCAGGCCCTCCATCTCTCTCTCTCTCTCTCTCTCTCCCAGGCCCTCCATCTCTCTCCCAGGCCCTCCATCTCTCTCCCAGGCCCTCCATCTCTCTCCCAGGCCCTCCATCTCTCTCCCAGGCCCTCCATCTCTCTCTAGCTCTCCCAGGCCCTCCATCTCTCTCTAGCTCTCCCAGGCCCTCCATCTCTCTCTCTCACTCTCTCTCTGTCCCTTCCTCCCTCTCTCTCTCCCAGGCCCTCCATCTCTCTCTCTCTCAGTCCCTCCCTCCCTCTCTCATAGTTAATTCCCCCCTCTCTCTCTCCCAGACCCTATCTCTCTCTCTCTCCCAGGCCCTCCATCTCTCTCTCTCTCTCTCCCAGGACCTCCATCTCTCTCTCTCTCTCCCAGGACCTCCATCTCTCTCTCTCTCTCTCTCTCTGTCCCTTCCTCCCTCTCTCTCTCTCCCAGGCCCTGCATCTCTCTCTCTCTATCTAAGTCCCTCACTCCCTCTCTCATAGTTAATTCCCCCCTCTCTCTCTCAGAGACCCTCATCTCTCTCTCTCTCCCAGGCCCTCCATCTCTCTCTCTCTCTCCAAGGCACTCCATCTCTCTCTCTCTCCCAGGCCCTCCATCTCGCTCTCTCTCTCGCCCAGGCCCTCCATCTCACACTGTCTCTCTTTCCCAGGACCTCCATCTTGCGCTCTCTCTCTTTCTCTCCCAGGCCCTCCATCTCTCTCTCTCTCCCCGGCCCTCCATCTCTCTCTCTCTCTCTCTCTCTCTCTCCCAGGCCCTCCATCTCTTCCTCTCATTCTCTCCCTCTGTCTTTCTCTCTGCCAGGACCTCCACCTCTCGCTCTCTCTCCCAGGCACTCCATCTCTCACTCTCTCTTTCCCAGGTCCTCCATCTCTCGCTCTCTCTCCCAGGCCCTCCATCTCTCTCTCGCTCTCCCAGGCCCTCCATCTCTCGCTCTCTCTCCCAGGCCCTGCATCTCTCGCTCTCTCTCCCAGGCCCTCCATCTCGCTCTCTCTCTCACCCAGGCTCTCCATCTCTCTCTCTCTCTCTCTCCCAGGCACTCCATCTCTCTCTCTCTCTCCCAGGCCCTTCATCTCTCTCTCTCTCTCTCCCAGGCCCTTCATCTCTCTCTCTCTCTCTCCCAGGCCCTCCATCTCTCTCTCTCTCTTCCAGGCCCTCCATTTCTCTCTCTCTCTCCCAGGCCCTCCATCTCTCCATCTCATTCTCGCTCTCTCTCTGTCTCTCTCTCCCAGGCCCTCCATCTCTCTCTCTCTCTCCCAGGCCCTCCATCTCTCTCTCTCTCTCCCAGGCCCTCCATCTCCCTCTCTCCCACGCCCTCCATCTCTCGCTCTCTCTCCCAGGCCCTCCATCTCTCTCTCGCTCTCCCAGGCCCTCCATCTCTCTCTCGCTCTCCCAGGCCCTCCATCACTCTCTCTCGCTCCCAGGCCCTCCATCACTCTCTCTCTCTCCCAGGCCCTCCATCTCTCTCTCTCTCTCCCGGGCACTCCATCTATCTCTCTCTCTCTCCCAGGCCCTCCATCTCTCTCTCTCTGTCCCAGGCCCTCCATCTCTCTCTCTCTCTCCCAGGCACTCCATCTCTCTCTCTCTCTCTCCCAGGCCCTCCATCTCTCTCTCTCTCTACCAGGCACTCCATCTCTCTCTCTCTCTCTCTCCCAGGCCCTCCATCTCTCTCTCTCTCTCCCAGGCCCTCCATCTCTCTCTCTCTCTCTCCCAGACCCTTCATCTCTCTCTCCCAGGCCCTCCATCTCTCTCTCTCTCTCTCCCAGGCCCTCCATCTCTCTCTCTCTCTCTCTCCCAGGCCGTCCATCTCTCTCTCTCTCTCCCAGGCCCTCCATTTCTCTCTCTCTCTCCCTGCCCCTCCATTTCTCTCTCTCTCTCCCAGGCCCTCCATTTCTCTCTCTCTCTCCCAGGCCCTCCATCTCTCCATCTCATTCTCGCTCTCTCTCTGTCTCTCTCTCCCAGGCCCTCCATCTCTCTCTCTCTCTCCCCCAGGCCCTCCATCTCTCGCTCTCTCTCCCCCAGCCACTCCATATCACTCTCTCTCTCCCCCAGGCCCTCCATCTCTCTCTCTCTCTCCCCGAGGCCCTCCATCTCTCTCTCTCTCCCCCCCAGGCCCTCCATTTCTCTCTCTCCCCCCTCCAGGCCCTCCATTTCTCTCTCTCTCCCCCAGGCCCTCCATCTCTCTCTCTCTCTCTCTCCCAGGCCCCCCATCGCTCTCTCTCTCGCCCCCAGGCCCTCAATCTCTCGCTCTCGCTCCCAGGCCCTCAATCTCTCTCTCTCTCTCTCCCAGGCCCTCCATCTCTCTCTCTCTCTCCCAGGCCCTCCATCTCTCTCCCAGGCCCTCCATCTCTCTCCCAGGCCCTCCATCACTCTCCCAGGCCCTCCATCTCTCTCCCAGGCCCTCCATCTCTCTCCCAGGCCCTCCATCTCTCTCCCAGGCCCTCCACCTCTCTCCCAGGCCCTCCATCTCTCTCTAGCTCTCCCAGGCCCTCCATCTCTCTCTCTCACTCTCTCTCTGTCCCTTCCTCCCTCTCTCTCTCCCAGGCCCTCCATCTCTCTCTATCTCAGTCCCTCCCTCCCTCTCTCATAGTTAATTCCCCCCTCTCTCTCTCCCAGACCCTATCTCTCTCTCTCTCCCAGGCCCTCCATCTCTCTCTCTCTCTCTCCCAGGACCTCCATCTCTCTCTCTCTCTCTCCCAGGACCTCCATCTCTCTCTCACTCTCTCTCTCTGTCCCTTCCTCCCTCTCTCTCTCTCCCAGGCCCTGCATCTCTCTCTCTCTATCTAAGTCCCTCACTCCCTCTCTTATAGTTAATTCCCCCCTCTCTCTCTCAGAGACCCTCATCTCTCTCTCTCTCCCAGGCCCTCCATCTCTCTCTCTCTCTCCAAGGCACTCCATCTCTCTCTCTCTCCCAGGCCCTCCATCTCACACTGTCTCTCTTTCCCAGGACCTCCATCTTGCGCTCTCTCTCTTTCTCTCCCAGGCCCTCCATCTCTCTCTCTCTCTCCCCGGCCCTCCATCTCTCTCTCTCTCTCTCTCTCTCTCTCTCTCCCAGGCCCTCCATCTCTTCCTCTCATTCTCTCCCTCTGTCTTTCTCTCTGCCAGGACCTCCACCTCTCGCTCTCTCTCCCAGGCACTCCATCTCTCACTCTCTCTTTCCCAGGTCCTCCATCTCTCGCTCTCTCTCCCAGGCCCTCCATCTCTCTCTCGCTCTCCCAGGCCCTCCATCTCTCGCTCTCTCTCCCAGGCCCTGCATCTCTCGCTCTCTCTCCCAGGCCCTCCATCTCTCTCTCTCTCTCCCAGGCTCTCCATCTCTCTCTCTCTCTCACCCAGGCTCTCCATCTCTCTCTCTCTCTCTCCCAGGCACTCCATCTCTCTCTCTCTCTCTCCCAGGCCCTTCATCTCTCTCTCTCTCTCTCCCAGGCCCTTCATCTCTCTCTCTCTCTCTCCCAGGCACTCCATCTCTCTCTCTCTCTCCCAGGCCCTTCATCTCTCTCTCCCAGGCCCTTCATCTCTCTCTCCCAGGCCCTTCATCTCTCTCTCCCAGGCCCTTCATCTCTCTCTCCCAGGCCCTTCATCTCTCTCTCCCAGGCCCTTCATCTCTCTCTCCCAGGCCCTTCATCTCTCTCTCCCAGGCCCTTCATCTCTCTCTCCCAGGCCCTTCATCTCTCTCTCCCAGGCCCTTCATCTCTCTCTCCCAGGCCCTTCATCTCTCTCTCCCAGGCCCTTCATCTCTCTCTCCCAGGCCCTTCATCTCTCTCTCCCAGGCCCTTCATCTCTCTCTCCCAGGCCCTTCATCTCTCTCTCCCAGGCCCTTCATCTCTCTCTCCCAGGCCCTTCATCTCTCTCTCCCAGGCCCTTCATCTCTCTCTCCCAGGCCCTCCATCTCTCTCTCCCAGGCCCTCCATCTCTCTCTCCCAGGCCCTCCATCTCTCTCTCCCAGGCCCTCCATCTCTCTCTCCCAGGCCCTCCATCTCTCCCTCCCAGGCCCTCCATCTCTCCCTCCCAGGCCCTCCATCTCTCTCTCCCAGGCCCTCCATCTCTCTCTCCCAGGCCCTCCATCTCTCTCTCCCAGGCCCTCCATCTCTTCCTCTCATTCTCTCCCTCTGTCTTTCTCTCTGCCAGGACCTCCACCTCTCGCTCTCTCTCCCAGGCCCTCCATCTCTCGCTCTCTCTCCCAGGCCCTGCATCTCTCGCTCTCTCTCCCAGGCCCTCCATCTCTCTCTCGCTCTCACCCAGGCACTCCATCTCTCTCTCTCTCTCTCCCAGGCACTCCATCTCTCTCTCTCTCTCCCAGGCCCTTCATCTCTCTCTCTCTCTCTCCCAGGCCCTCCATCTCTCTCTCTCTCTCCCAGGCCCTCCATCTCTCGCTATCTCTCCCAGGCCCTCCATCTCTCTCTCTCTCTCCCAGGCTCTCCATCTCTCGCTCTCTCTCCCAGGCCCTCCATCTCTCTCTCTCTCTCTCTCCCAGGCCCTTCATCTCTCTCTCCCAGGCCCTTCATCTCTCTCTCCCAGGCCCTTCATCTCTCTCTCCCAGGCCCTTCATCTCTCTCTCCCAGGCCCTTCATCACTCTCTCCCAGGCCCTTCATCTCTCTCTCCCAGGCCCTTCATCTCTCTCTCCCAGGCCCTTCATCTCTCTCTCCCAGGCCCTTCATCTCTCTCTCCCAGGCCCTTCATCTCTCTCTCCCAGGCCCTTCATCTCTCTCTCCCAGGCCCTTCATCTCTCTCTCCCAGGCCCTTCATCTCTCTCTCCCAGGCCCTTCATCTCTCTCTCCCAGGCCCTTCATCTCTCTCTCCCAGGCCCTTCATCTCTCTCTCCCAGGCCCTTCATCTCTCTCTCCCAGGCCCTTCATCTCTCTCTCCCAAGCCCTTCATCTCTCTCTCCCAGGCCCTTCATCTCTCTCTCCCAGGCCCTTCATCTCTCTCTCCCAGGCCCTTCATCTCTCTCTCGCTCTCCCAGGCCCTCCATCTCTCTCTCGCTCTCCCAGGCCCTCCATCACTCTCTCTCGCTCCCAGGCCCTCCATCACTCTCTCTCTCTCCCAGGCCCTCCATCTCTCTCTCTCTCTCCCGGGCACTCCATCTATCTCTCTCTCTCTCCCAGGCCCTCCATCTCTCTCTCTCTGTCCCAGGCCCTCCATCTCTCTCTCTCTCTCCCAGGCACTCCATCTCTCTCTCTCTCTCTCCCAGGCCCTCCATCTCTCTCTCTCTCTACCAGGCACTCCATCTCTCTCTCTCTCTCTCTCCCAGGCCCTCCATCTCTCTCTCTCTCTCCCAGGCCCTCCATCTCTCTCTCTCTCTCTCCCAGACCCTACATCTCTCTCTCCCAGGCCCTCCATCTCTCTCTCTCTCTCTCCCAGGCCCTCCATCTCTCTCTCTCTCTCTCTCCCAGGCCGTCCATCTCTCTCTCTCTCTCCCAGGCCCTCCATTTCTCTCTCTCTCTCCCTGCCCCTCCATTTCTCTCTCTCTCTCCCAGGCCCTCCATCTCTCTCTCTCTCTCCCAGGCCCTCCATCTCTCCATCTCATTCTCGCTCTCTCTCTGTCTCTCTCTCCCAGGCCCTCCATCTCTCTCTCTCTCTCCCCCAGGCCCTCCATCTCTCGCTCTCTCTCCCCCAGCCACTCCATATCACTCTCTCTCTCCCCCAGGCCCTCCATCTCTCTCTCTCTCGCCCCGAGGCCCTCCATCTCTCTCTCTCTCCCCCCCAGGCCCTCCATTTCTCTCTCTCCCCCCTCCAGGCCCTCCATTTCTCTCTCTCTCCCCCAGGCCCTCCATCTCTCTCTCTCTCTCTCTCCCAGGCCCCCCATCGCTCTCTCTCTCGCCCCCAGGCCCTCAATCTCTCGCTCTCGCTCCCAGCCCCTCAATCTCTCTCTCTCTCTCTCCCAGGCCCTCCATCTCTCTCTCTCTCTCTCTCTCTCCCAGGCCCTCCATCTCTCTCCCAGGCCCTCCATCTCTCTCCCAGGCCCTCCATCTCTCTCCCAGGCCCTCCATCACTCTCCCAGGCCCTCCATCTCTCTCCCAGGCCCTCCATCTCTCTCCCAGGCCCTCCATCTCTCTCCCAGGCCCTCCACCTCTCTCCCAGGCCCTCCATCTCTCTCTAGCTCTCCCAGGCCCTCCATCTCTCTCTCTCACTCTCTCTCTGTCCCTTCCTCCCTCTCTCTCTCCCAGGCCCTCCATCTCTCTCTATCTCAGTCCCTCCCTCCCTCTCTCATAGTTAATTCCCCCCTCTCTCTCTCCCAGACCCTATCTCTCTCTCTCTCCCAGGCCCTCCATCTCTCTCTCTCTCTCTCCCAGGACCTCCATCTCTCTCTCTCTCTCTCCCAGGACCTCCATCTCTCTCTCACTCTCTCTCTCTGTCCCTTCCTCCCTCTCTCTCTCTCCCAGGCCCTGCATCTCTCTCTCTCTATCTAAGTCCCTCACTCCCTCTCTTATAGTTAATTCCCCCCTCTCTCTCTCAGAGACCCTCATCTCTCTCTCTCTCCCAGGCCCTCCATCTCTCTCTCTCTCTCCAAGGCACTCCATCTCTCTCTCTCTCCCAGGCCCTCCATCTCACACTGTCTCTCTTTCCCAGGACCTCCATCTTGCGCTCTCTCTCTTTCTCTCCCAGGCCCTCCATCTCTCTCTCTCTCTCCCCGGCCCTCCATCTCTCTCTCTCTCTCTCTCTCTCTCTCTCTCCCAGGCCCTCCATCTCTTCCTCTCATTCTCTCCCTCTGTCTTTCTCTCTGCCAGGACCTCCACCTCTCGCTCTCTCTCCCAGGCACTCCATCTCTCACTCTCTCTTTCCCAGGTCCTCCATCTCTCGCTCTCTCTCCCAGGCCCTCCATCTCTCTCTCGCTCTCCCAGGCCCTCCATCTCTCGCTCTCTCTCCCAGGCCCTGCATCTCTCGCTCTCTCTCCCAGGCCCTCCATCTCTCTCTCTCTCTCCCAGGCTCTCCATCTCTCTCTCTCTCTCACCCAGGCTCTCCATCTCTCTCTCTCTCTCTCCCAGGCACTCCATCTCTCTCTCTCTCTCTCCCAGGCCCTTCATCTCTCTCTCTCTCTCTCCCAGGCACTCCATCTCTCTCTCTCTCTCCCAGGCCCTTCATCTCTCTCTCCCAGGCCCTTCATCTCTCTCTCCCAGGCCCTTCATCTCTCTCTCCCAGGCCCTTCATCTCTCTCTCCCAGGCCCTTCATCTCTCTCTCCCAGGCCCTTCATCTCTCTCTCCCAGGCCCTTCATCTCTCTCTCCCAGGCCCTTCATCTCTCTCTCCCAGGCCCTTCATCTCTCTCTCCCAGGCCCTTCATCTCTCTCTCCCAGGCCCTTCATCTCTCTCTCCCAGGCCCTTCATCTCTCTCTCCCAGGCCCTTCATCTCTCTCTCCCAGGCCCTTCATCTCTCTCTCCCAGGCCCTTCATCTCTCTCTCCCAGGCCCTTCATCTCTCTCTCCCAGGCCCTTCATCTCTCTCTCCCAGGCCCTTCATCTCTCTCTCCCAGGCCCTTCATCTCTCTCTCCCAGGCCCTCCATCTCTCTCTCCCAGGCCCTCCATCTCTCTCTCCCAGGCCCTCCATCTCTCTCTCCCAGGCCCTCCATCTCTCTCTCCCAGGCCCTCCATCTCTCCCTCCCAGGCCCTCCATCTCTCCCTCCCAGGCCCTCCATCTCTCTCTCCCAGGCCCTCCATCTCTCTCTCCCAGGCCCTCCATCTCTCTCTCCCAGGCCCTCCATCTCTTCCTCTCATTCTCTCCCTCTGTCTTTCTCTCTGCCAGGACCTCCACCTCTCGCTCTCTCTCCCAGGCACTCCATCTCTCACTCTCTCTTTCCCAGGTCCTCCATCTCTCGCTCTCTCTCCCAGGCCCTCCATCTCTCTCTCGCTCTCCCAGGCCCTCCATCTCTCGCTCTCTCTCCCAGGCCCTGCATCTCTCGCTCTCTCTCCCAGGCCCTCCATCTCTCGCTATCTCTCCAGGCCCTCCATCTCTCTCTCTCTCTCCCAGGCTCTCCATCTCTCGCTCTCTCTCCCAGGCCCTCCATCTCTCTCTCTCTCTCTCTCCCAGGCCCTTCATCTCTCTCTCCCAGGCCCTTCATCTCTCTCTCCCAGGCCCTTCATCTCTCTCTCCCAGGCCCTTCATCTCTCTCTCCCAGGCCCTTCATCACTCTCTCCCAGGCCCTTCATCTCTCTCTCCCAGGCCCTTCATCTCTCTCTCCCAGGCCCTTCATCTCTCTCTCCCAGGCCCTTCATCTCTCTCTCCCAGGCCCTTCATCTCTCTCTCCCAGGCCCTTCATCTCTCTCTCCCAGGCCCTTCATCTCTCTCTCCCAGGCCCTTCATCTCTCTCTCCCAGGCCCTTCATCTCTCTCTCCCAGGCCCTTCATCTCTCTCTCCCAGGCCCTTCATCTCTCTCTCCCAGGCCCTTCATCTCTCTCTCCCAGGCCCTTCATCTCTCTCTCCCAGGCCCTTCATCTCTCTCTCCCAAGCCCTTCATCTCTCTCTCCCAGGCCCTTCATCTCTCTCTCCCAGGCCCTTCATCTCTCTCTCCCAGGCCCTTCATCTCTCTCTCCCAGGCCCTTCATCTCTCTCTCCCAGGCCCTTCATCTTTCTCTCCCAGGCCCTCCATCTCTCTCTCCCAGGCCCTCCATCTCTCTCTCCCAGGCCCTCCATCTCTCTCTCCCAGGCCCTCCATCTCTCTCTCCCAGGCCCTCCATCTCTCTCTCCCAGGCCCTCCATCTCTCTCCCAGGCCCTCCATCTCTCTCTCCCAGGCCCTCCATCTCTCTCTCCCAGGCCCTCCATCTCTCTCTCCCAGGCCCTCCATCTCTCTCTCCCAGGCCCTCCATCTCTCTCTCCCAGGCCCTCCATCTCTCTCTCCCAGGCCCTCCATCTCTCTCTCCCAGGCCCTCCATCTCTCCCACTCATTCTCTCTCTTGCACTTTCTCTCCCAGACGCTCCATGTCTCCCTCTCATTCTCTCTCTCTCTCCCAGGCCTTCCATCTCTCCCTCTAATTCTCTCTCTATTTCTCTCTCCCAGGCCCTCGATCTCTCTCTCCCTCTCTCTCTCCCAGGCCCTCCATCTCTCCCTCTCTCTCTCTCTCTCCCAGGCCCTGCATCTCTCCGTCTCATTCTCTCTCTTGCTCTCTCTCTCCCAGACGCTCCATGTCTCATTCTCATACTCTATCTCTATCTGCCAGGCCCCCCATCTCTCCCACTCATTCATTCTTTCTCTCTCTCTTCCAGGACATCCAGCTCTATCTCCCTCTCCCCCAGGCCTACCATCTCTCCTGCTCATTCTCTCTCCCTCTGTCCATCGCAGGCTCTTCATCTCTCTCTCTCATTCTCTCTCTCTCTCTCCCAAGCCCTCCATCTTTCCCTCTCATTCTCTCTCTCTCTCTCTCTCTCCCCAGGACCTCCAACTCTCCCTCGCATTCACACTCTCTCCCTCTCATTCTCTCTCTCCCTCTCCCTCAGGTCATCCATCACTCCCTCTCGTTGTCACTCTCTCTCTCCCAGGCGCTCCATCTCTCCCTCTCATTCTCTCTCTCTAACCCAGGCCCTCCATCTCTCCCTCTGATTCTCTCTCTCTTTCTTTCTTTCGCTCTCACTCTCTCTCTCTCTCTCAGGCCCTCCATCTCTCCCTCTCGTTCTCTCTCTCTCTCTCTCTCTCTCCCAGGCACTCCATCTCTCCCTCTCTCTCAGGCGCACCATCGCTCCCACTCTCTCTATCTCTCTCTCCCAGGCCCCACATCTCTCCCTCTCATTCTCTCTCTTTCTCTCTCCCAGGCCCTCCATCTCTCTATCTCCTTCTCTCTCTTTCTCTCTCCCCGGCCCTCCATCTCTCTCTCCCATTTTCTCTCTCCTTCTCTCTCCCAGGACCTAAATCTCTCCCTCTCATTCCCTCTCTCAGGCCCTCCATCTATCCCCCTCATTCTCTCTCTCTCTCTCCATCGCTTCCACTCTCCCAGGCACTCCATCTCTATCTCTCCCTCTCATTCTCTCTCTCTTTCTCCCAGACGCTCCATGTCTCCCTCTCATTCTCTCTCTCTCTCTCTCTCTCTCCCAGGCCCTCCATCGCTCCCTCCATCTCTCTCTCGCTCTCCCAGGCCCTCCATCTCTCTCTCTCTCTCCCCCAGGCCCTCCATCTCTCGCTCTCTCTCCCCCAGGCCCTCCATCTCTCGCTCTCTCTCCCCCAGCCACTCCATCTCACTCTCTCTCTCCCCCAGGCCCTCCATCTCTCTCTCTCTCTCCCCGAGGCCCTCCATCTCTCTCTCTCTCCCCCCCAGGCCCTCCATTTCTCTCTCTCCCCCCTCCAGGCCCTCCATTTCTCTCTCTCTCCCCCAGGCCCTCCATCTCTCTCTCTCTCTCTCTCTCCCAGGCCCCCCATCGCTCTCTCTCTCTCCCCCAGGCCCTCAATCTCTCGCTCTCACTCCCAGGCCCTCAATCTCTCGCTCTCTCTCTCCCAGGCCCTCCATCTCTCTCTCTCTCTCTCTCTCTCCCAGGCCCTCCATCTCTCTCCCAGGCCCTCCATCTCTCTCCCAGGCCCTCCATCTCTCTCCCAGGCCCTCCATCTCTCTCTAGCTCTCCCAGGCCCTCCATCTCTCTCTAGCTCTCCCAGGCCCTCCATCTCTCTCTCTCACTCTCTCTCTGTCCCTTCCTCCCTCTCTCTCTCCCAGGCCCTCCATCTCTCTCTATCTCAGTCCCTCCCTCCCTCTCTCATAGTTAATTCCCCCCTCTCTCTCTCCCAGACCCTATCTCTCTCTCTCTCCCAGGCCCTCCATCTCTCTCTCTCTCTCTCCCAGGACCTCCATCTCTCTCTCTCTCTCCCAGGACCTCCATCTCTCTCTCACTCTCTCTCTCTGTCCCTTCCTCCCTCTCTCTCTCTCCCAGGCCCTGCATCTCTCTCTCTCTATCTAAGTCCCTCACTCCCTCTCTCATAGTTAATTCCCCCCTCTCTCTCTCAGAGACCCTCATCTCTCTCTCTCTCCCAGGCCCTCCATCTCTCTCTCTCTCTCCAAGGCACTCCATCTCTCTCTCTCTCCCAGGCCCTCCATCTCGCTCTCTCTCTCGCCCAGGCCCTCCATCTCACACTGTCTCTCTTTCCCAGGACCTCCATCTTGCGCTCTCTCTCTTTCTCTCCCAGGCCCTCCATCTCTCTCTCTCTCCCCGGCCCTCCATCTCTCTCTCTCTCTCTCTCTCTCTCTCTCCCAGGCCCTCCATCTCTTCCTCTCATTCTCTCCCTCTGTCTTTCTCTCTGCCAGGACCTCCACCTCTCGCTCTCTCTCCCAGGCACTCCATCTCTCACTCTCTCTTTCCCAGGTCCTCCATCTCTCGCTCTCTCTCCCAGGCCCTCCATCTCTCTCTCGCTCTCCCAGGCCCTCCATCTCTCGCTCTCTCTCCCAGGCCCTGCATCTCTCGCTCTCTCTCCCAGGCCCTCCATCTCGCTCTCTCTCTCACCCAGGCTCTCCATCTCTCTCTCTCTCTCTCTCCCAGGCACTCCATCTCTCTCTCTCTCTCCCAGGCCCTTCATCTCTCTCTCTCTCTCTCCCAGGCCCTCCATCTCTCTCTCTCTCTTCCAGGCCCTCCATTTCTCTCTCTCTCTCCCAGGCCCTCCATCTCTCCATCTCATTCTCGCTCTCTCTCTGTCTCTCTCTCCCAGGCCCTCCATCTCTCTCTCTCTCTCCCAGGCCCTCCATCTCTCTCTCTCTCTCCCAGGCCCTCCATCTCCCTCTCTCCCACGCCCTCCATCTCTCGCTCTCTCTCCCAGGCCCTCCATCTCTCTCTCGCTCTCCCAGGCCCTCCATCTCTCTCTCGCTCTCCCAGGCCCTCCATCACTCTCTCTCGCTCCCAGGCCCTCCATCACTCTCTCTCTCTCCCAGGCCCTCCATCTCTCTCTCTCTCTCCCGGGCACTCCATCTATCTCTCTCTCTCTCCCAGGCCCTCCATCTCTCTCTCTCTGTCCCAGGCCCTCCATCTCTCTCTCTCTCTCCCAGGCACTCCATCTCTCTCTCTCTCTCTCCCAGGCCCTCCATCTCTCTCTCTCTCTACCAGGCACTCCATCTCTCTCTCTCTCTCTCTCCCAGGCCCTCCATCTCTCTCTCTCTCTCCCAGGCCCTCCATCTCTCTCTCTCTCTCTCCCAGACCCTTCATCTCTCTCTCCCAGGCCCTCCATCTCTCTCTCTCTCTCTCCCAGGCCCTCCATCTCTCTCTCTCTCTCTCTCCCAGGCCGTCCATCTCTCTCTCTCTCTCCCAGGCCCTCCATTTCTCTCTCTCTCTCCCTGCCCCTCCATTTCTCTCTCTCTCTCCCAGGCCCTCCATTTCTCTCTCTCTCTCCCAGGCCCTCCATCTCTCCATCTCATTCTCGCTCTCTCTCTGTCTCTCTCTCCCAGGCCCTCCATCTCTCTCTCTCTCTCCCCCAGGCCCTCCATCTCTCGCTCTCTCTCCCCCAGCCACTCCATATCACTCTCTCTCTCCCCCAGGCCCTCCATCTCTCTCTCTCTCTCCCCGAGGCCCTCCATCTCTCTCTCTCTCCCCCCCAGGCCCTCCATTTCTCTCTCTCCCCCCTCCAGGCCCTCCATTTCTCTCTCTCTCCCCCAGGCCCTCCATCTCTCTCTCTCTCTCTCTCCCAGGCCCCCCATCGCTCTCTCTCTCGCCCCCAGGCCCTCAATCTCTCGCTCTCGCTCCCAGGCCCTCAATCTCTCTCTCTCTCTCTCCCAGGCCCTCCATCTCTCTCTCTCTCTCCCAGGCCCTCCATCTCTCTCCCAGGCCCTCCATCTCTCTCCCAGGCCCTCCATCTCTCTCCCAGGCCCTCCATCACTCTCCCAGGCCCTCCATCTCTCTCCCAGGCCCTCCATCTCTCTCCCAGGCCCTCCATCTCTCTCCCAGGCCCTCCACCTCTCTCCCAGGCCCTCCATCTCTCTCTAGCTCTCCCAGGCCCTCCATCTCTCTCTCTCACTCTCTCTCTGTCCCTTCCTCCCTCTCTCTCTCCCAGGCCCTCCATCTCTCTCTATCTCAGTCCCTCCCTCCCTCTCTCATAGTTAATTCCCCCCTCTCTCTCTCCCAGACCCTATCTCTCTCTCTCTCCCAGGCCCTCCATCTCTCTCTCTCTCTCTCCCAGGACCTCCATCTCTCTCTCTCTCTCTCCCAGGACCTCCATCTCTCTCTCACTCTCTCTCTCTGTCCCTTCCTCCCTCTCTCTCTCTCCCAGGCCCTGCATCTCTCTCTCTCTATCTAAGTCCCTCACTCCCTCTCTTATAGTTAATTCCCCCCTCTCTCTCTCAGAGACCCTCATCTCTCTCTCTCTCCCAGGCCCTCCATCTCTCTCTCTCTCTCCAAGGCACTCCATCTCTCTCTCTCTCCCAGGCCCTCCATCTCACACTGTCTCTCTTTCCCAGGACCTCCATCTTGCGCTCTCTCTCTTTCTCTCCCAGGCCCTCCATCTCTCTCTCTCTCTCCCCGGCCCTCCATCTCTCTCTCTCTCTCTCTCTCTCTCTCTCTCCCAGGCCCTCCATCTCTTCCTCTCATTCTCTCCCTCTGTCTTTCTCTCTGCCAGGACCTCCACCTCTCGCTCTCTCTCCCAGGCACTCCATCTCTCACTCTCTCTTTCCCAGGTCCTCCATCTCTCGCTCTCTCTCCCAGGCCCTCCATCTCTCTCTCGCTCTCCCAGGCCCTCCATCTCTCGCTCTCTCTCCCAGGCCCTGCATCTCTCGCTCTCTCTCCCAGGCCCTCCATCTCTCTCTCTCTCTCCCAGGCTCTCCATCTCTCTCTCTCTCTCACCCAGGCTCTCCATCTCTCTCTCTCTCTCTCCCAGGCACTCCATCTCTCTCTCTCTCTCTCCCAGGCCCTTCATCTCTCTCTCTCTCTCTCCCAGGCACTCCATCTCTCTCTCTCTCTCCCAGGCCCTTCATCTCTCTCTCCCAGGCCCTTCATCTCTCTCTCCCAGGCCCTTCATCTCTCTCTCCCAGGCCCTTCATCTCTCTCTCCCAGGCCCTTCATCTCTCTCTCCCAGGCCCTTCATCTCTCTCTCCCAGGCCCTTCATCTCTCTCTCCCAGGCCCTTCATCTCTCTCTCCCAGGCCCTTCATCTCTCTCTCCCAGGCCCTTCATCTCTCTCTCCCAGGCCCTTCATCTCTCTCTCCCAGGCCCTTCATCTCTCTCTCCCAGGCCCTTCATCTCTCTCTCCCAGGCCCTTCATCTCTCTCTCCCAGGCCCTTCATCTCTCTCTCCCAGGCCCTTCATCTCTCTCTCCCAGGCCCTTCATCTCTCTCTCCCAGGCCCTTCATCTCTCTCTCCCAGGCCCTCCATCTCTCTCTCCCAGGCCCTCCATCTCTCTCTCCCAGGCCCTCCATCTCTCTCTCCCAGGCCCTCCATCTCTCTCTCCCAGGCCCTCCATCTCTCTCTCCCAGGCCCTCCATCTCTCCCTCCCAGGCCCTCCATCTCTCCCTCCCAGGCCCTCCATCTCTCTCTCCCAGGCCCTCCATCTCTCTCTCCCAGGCCCTCCATCTCTCTCTCCCAGGCCCTCCATCTCTTCCTCTCATTCTCTCCCTCTGTCTTTCTCTCTGCCAGGACCTCCACCTCTCGCTCTCTCTCCCAGGCACTCCATCTCTCACTCTCTCTTTCCCAGGTCCTCCATCTCTCGCTCTCTCTCCCAGGCCCTCCATCTCTCTCTCGCTCTCCCAGGCCCTCCATCTCTCGCTCTCTCTCCCAGGCCCTGCATCTCTCGCTCTCTCTCCCAGGCCCTCCATCTCTCTCTCGCTCTCACCCAGGCACTCCATCTCTCTCTCTCTCTCTCCCAGGCACTCCATCTCTCTCTCTCTCTCCCAGGCCCTTCATCTCTCTCTCTCTCTCTCCCAGGCCCTCCATCTCTCTCTCTCTCTCCCAGGCCCTCCATCTCTCGCTATCTCTCCCAGGCCCTCCATCTCTCTCTCTCTCTCCCAGGCTCTCCATCTCTCGCTCTCTCTCCCAGGCCCTCCATCTCTCTCTCTCTCTCTCTCCCAGGCCCTTCATCTCTCTCTCCCAGGCCCTTCATCTCTCTCTCCCAGGCCCTTCATCTCTCTCTCCCAGGCCCTTCATCTCTCTCTCCCAGGCCCTTCATCACTCTCTCCCAGGCCCTTCATCTCTCTCTCCCAGGCCCTTCATCTCTCTCTCCCAGGCCCTTCATCTCTCTCTCCCAGGCCCTTCATCTCTCTCTCCCAGGCCCTTCATCTCTCTCTCCCAGGCCCTTCATCTCTCTCTCCCAGGCCCTTCATCTCTCTCTCCCAGGCCCTTCATCTCTCTCTCCCAGGCCCTTCATCTCTCTCTCCCAGGCCCTTCATCTCTCTCTCCCAGGCCCTTCATCTCTCTCTCCCAGGCCCTTCATCTCTCTCTCCCAGGCCCTTCATCTCTCTCTCCCAAGCCCTTCATCTCTCTCTCCCAGGCCCTTCATCTCTCTCTCCCAGGCCCTTCATCTCTCTCTCCCAGGCCCTTCATCTCTCTCTCCCAGGCCCTTCATCTCTCTCTCCCAGGCCCTTCATCTTTCTCTCCCAGGCCCTCCATCTCTCTCTCCCAGGCCCTCCATCTCTCTCTCCCAGGCCCTCCATCTCTCTCTCCCAGGCCCTCCATCTCTCTCTCCCAGGCCCTCCATCTCTCTCTCCCAGGCCCTCCATCTCTTCCTCTCATTCTCTCCCTCTGTCTTTCTCTCTGCCAGGACCTCCACCTCTCGCTCTCTCTCCCAGGCACTCCATCTCTCACTCTCTCTTTCCCAGGTCCTCCATCTCTCGCTCTCTCTCTCAGGCCCTCCATCTCTCTCTCGCTCTCCCAGGCCCTCCATCTCTCGCTCTCTCTCCCAGGCCCTGCATCTCTCGCTCTCTCTCCCAGGCCCTCCATCTCTCTCTCTCTCTCCCAGGCTCTCCATCTCTCTCTCTCTCTCACCCAGGCTCTCCATCTCTCTCTCTCTCTCTCCCAGGCACTCCATCTCTCTCTCTCTCTCTCCCAGGCCCTTCATCTCTCTCTCTCTCTCTCCCAGGCACTCCATCTCTCTCTCTCTCTCCCAGGCCCTTCATCTCTCTCTCCCAGGCCCTTCATCTCTCTCTCCCAGGCCCTTCATCTCTCTCTCCCAGGCCCTTCATCTCTCTCTCCCAGGCCCTTCATCTCTCTCTCCCAGGCCCTTCATCTCTCTCTCCCAGGCCCTTCATCTCTCTCTCCCAGGCCCTTCATCTCTCTCTCCCAGGCCCTTCATCTCTCTCTCCCAGGCCCTTCATCTCTCTCTCCCAGGCCCTTCATCTCTCTCTCCCAGGCCCTTCATCTCTCTCTCCCAGGCCCTTCATCTCTCTCTCCCAGGCCCTTCATCTCTCTCTCCCAGGCCCTTCATCTCTCTCTCCCAGGCCCTTCATCTCTCTCTCCCAGGCCCTTCATCTCTCTCTCCCAGGCCCTTCATCTCTCTCTCCCAGGCCCTCCATCTCTCTCTCCCAGGCCCTCCATCTCTCTCTCCCAGGCCCTCCATCTCTCTCTCCCAGGCCCTCCATCTCTCTCTCCCAGGCCCTCCATCTCTCCCTCCCAGGCCCTCCATCTCTCCCTCCCAGGCCCTCCATCTCTCTCTCCCAGGCCCTCCATCTCTCTCTCCCAGGCCCTCCATCTCTCTCTCCCAGGCCCTCCATCTCTTCCTCTCATTCTCTCCCTCTGTCTTTCTCTCTGCCAGGACCTCCACCTCTCGCTCTCTCTCCCAGGCACTCCATCTCTCACTCTCTCTTTCCCAGGTCCTCCATCTCTCGCTCTCTCTCCCAGGCCCTCCATCTCTCTCTCGCTCTCCCAGGCCCTCCATCTCTCGCTCTCTCTCCCAGGCCCTGCATCTCTCGCTCTCTCTCCCAGGCCCTCCATCTCTCTCTCGCTCTCACCCAGGCACTCCATCTCTCTCTCTCTCTCTCCCAGGCACTCCATCTCTCTCTCTCTCTCCCAGGCCCTTCATCTCTCTCTCTCTCTCTCCCAGGCCCTCCATCTCTCTCTCTCTCTCCCAGGCCCTCCATCTCTCGCTATCTCTCCCAGGCCCTCCATCTCTCTCTCTCTCTCCCAGGCTCTCCATCTCTCGCTCTCTCTCCCAGGCCCTCCATCTCTCTCTCTCTCTCTCTCCCAGGCCCTTCATCTCTCTCTCCCAGGCCCTTCATCTCTCTCTCCCAGGCCCTTCATCTCTCTCTCCCAGGCCCTTCATCTCTCTCTCCCAGGCCCTTCATCACTCTCTCCCAGGCCCTTCATCTCTCTCTCCCAGGCCCTTCATCTCTCTCTCCCAGGCCCTTCATCTCTCTCTCCCAGGCCCTTCATCTCTCTCTCCCAGGCCCTTCATCTCTCTCTCCCAGGCCCTTCATCTCTCTCTCCCAGGCCCTTCATCTCTCTCTCCCAGGCCCTTCATCTCTCTCTCCCAGGCCCTTCATCTCTCTCTCCCAGGCCCTTCATCTCTCTCTCCCAGGCCCTTCATCTCTCTCTCCCAGGCCCTTCATCTCTCTCTCCCAGGCCCTTCATCTCTCTCTCCCAAGCCCTTCATCTCTCTCTCCCAGGCCCTTCATCTCTCTCTCCCAGGCCCTTCATCTCTCTCTCCCAGGCCCTTCATCTCTCTCTCCCAGGCCCTTCATCTCTCTCTCCCAGGCCCTTCATCTTTCTCTCCCAGGCCCTCCATCTCTCTCTCCCAGGCCCTCCATCTCTCTCTCCCAGGCCCTCCATCTCTCTCTCCCAGGCCCTCCATCTCTCTCTCCCAGGCCCTCCATCTCTCTCTCCCAGGCCCTCCATCTCTCTCCCAGGCCCTCCATCTCTCTCTCCCAGGCCCTCCATCTCTCTCTCCCAGGCCCTCCATCTCTCTCTCCCAGGCCCTCCATCTCTCTCTCCCAGGCCCTCCATCTCTCTCTCCCAGGCCCTCCATCTCTCTCTCCCAGGCCCTCCATCTCTCTCTCCCAGGCCCTCCATCTCTCCCACTCATTCTCTCTCTTGCACTTTCTCTCCCAGACGCTCCATGTCTCCCTCTCATTCTCTCTCTCTCTCCCAGGCCTTCCATCTCTCCCTCTAATTCTCTCTATTTCTCTCTCCCAGGCCCTCGATCTCTCTCTCCCTCTCTCTCTCCCAGGCCCTCCATCTCTCCCTCTCTCTCTCTCTCTCCCAGGCCCTGCATCTCTCCGTCTCATTCTCTCTCTTGCTCTCTCTCTCCCAGACGCTCCATGTCTCATTCTCATACTCTATCTCTATCTGCCAGGCCCCCCATCTCTCCCACTCATTCATTCTTTCTCTCTCTCTTCCAGGACATCCAGCTCTATCTCCCTCTCCCCCAGGCCTACCATCTCTCCTGCTCATTCTCTCTCCCTCTGTCCATCGCAGGCTCTTCATCTCTCTCTCTCATTCTCTCTCTCTCTCCCAAGCCCTCCATCTTTCCCTCTCATTCTCTCTCTCTCTCTCTCTCTCTCCCCAGGACCTCCAACTCTCCCTCGCATTCACACTCTCTCCCTCTCATTCTCTCTCTCCCTCTCCCTCAGGTCATCCATCACTCCCTCTCGTTGTCACTCTCTCTCTCCCAGGCGCTCCATCTCTCCCTCTCATTCTCTCTCTCTAACCCAGGCCCTCCATCTCTCCCTCTGATTCTCTCTCTCTTTCTTTCTTTCGCTCTCACTCTCTCTCTCTCTCTCAGGCCCTCCATCTCTCCCTCTCGTTCTCTCTCTCTCTCTCTCTCTCTCCCAGGCACTCCATCTCTCCCTCTCTCTCAGGCGCACCATCGCTCCCACTCTCTCTATCTCTCTCTCCCAGGCCCCACATCTCTCCCTCTCATTCTCTCTCTTTCTCTCTCCCAGGCCCTCCATCTCTCTATCTCCTTCTCTCTCTTTCTCTCTCCCCGGCCCTCCATCTCTCTCTCCCATTTTCTCTCTCCTTCTCTCTCCCAGGACCTAAATCTCTCCCTCTCATTCCCTCTCTCAGGCCCTCCATCTATCCCCCTCATTCTCTCTCTCTCTCTCCATCGCTTCCACTCTCCCAGGCACTCCATCTCTATCTCTCCCTCTCATTCTCTCTCTCTTTCTCCCAGACGCTCCATGTCTCCCTCTCATTCTCTCTCTCTCTCTCTCTCTCTCTCCCAGGCCCTCCATCGCTCCCTCCATCTCTCTCTCGCTCTCCCAGGCCCTCCATCTCTCTCTCTCTCTCCCCCAGGCCCTCCATCTCTCGCTCTCTCTCCCCCAGGCCCTCCATCTCTCGCTCTCTCTCCCCCAGCCACTCCATCTCACTCTCTCTCTCCCCCAGGCCCTCCATCTCTCTCTCTCTCTCCCCGAGGCCCTCCATCTCTCTCTCTCTCCCCCCCAGGCCCTCCATTTCTCTCTCTCCCCCCTCCAGGCCCTCCATTTCTCTCTCTCTCCCCCAGGCCCTCCATCTCTCTCTCTCTCTCTCTCTCCCAGGCCCCCCATCGCTCTCTCTCTCTCCCCCAGGCCCTCAATCTCTCGCTCTCACTCCCAGGCCCTCAATCTCTCGCTCTCTCTCTCCCAGGCCCTCCATCTCTCTCTCTCTCTCTCTCTCTCCCAGGCCCTCCATCTCTCTCCCAGGCCCTCCATCTCTCTCCCAGGCCCTCCATCTCTCTCCCAGGCCCTCCATCTCTCTCCCAGGCCCTCCATCTCTCTCTAGCTCTCCCAGGCCCTCCATCTCTCTCTAGCTCTCCCAGGCCCTCCATCTCTCTCTCTCACTCTCTCTCTGTCCCTTCCTCCCTCTCTCTCTCCCAGGCCCTCCATCTCTCTCTATCTCAGTCCCTCCCTCCCTCTCTCATAGTTAATTCCCCCCTCTCTCTCTCCCAGACCCTATCTCTCTCTCTCTCCCAGGCCCTCCATCTCTCTCTCTCTCTCTCCCAGGACCTCCATCTCTCTCTCTCTCTCCCAGGACCTCCATCTCTCTCTCACTCTCTCTCTCTGTCCCTTCCTCCCTCTCTCTCTCTCCCAGGCCCTGCATCTCTCTCTCTCTATCTAAGTCCCTCACTCCCTCTCTCATAGTTAATTCCCCCCTCTCTCTCTCAGAGACCCTCATCTCTCTCTCTCTCCCAGGCCCTCCATCTCTCTCTCTCTCTCCAAGGCACTCCATCTCTCTCTCTCTCCCAGGCCCTCCATCTCGCTCTCTCTCTCGCCCAGGCCCTCCATCTCACACTGTCTCTCTTTCCCAGGACCTCCATCTTGCGCTCTCTCTCTTTCTCTCCCAGGCCCTCCATCTCTCTCTCTCTCCCCGGCCCTCCATCTCTCTCTCTCTCTCTCTCTCTCTCTCCCAGGCCCTCCATCTCTTCCTCTCATTCTCTCCCTCTGTCTTTCTCTCTGCCAGGACCTCCACCTCTCGCTCTCTCTCCCAGGCACTCCATCTCTCACTCTCTCTTTCCCAGGTCCTCCATCTCTCGCTCTCTCTCCCAGGCCCTCCATCTCTCTCTCGCTCTCCCAGGCCCTCCATCTCTCGCTCTCTCTCCCAGGCCCCGCATCTCTCGCTCTCTCTCCCAGGCCCTCCATCTCGCTCTCTCTCTCACCCAGGCTCTCCATCTCTCTCTCTCTCTCTCTCCCAGGCACTCCATCTCTCTCTCTCTCTCCCAGGCCCTTCATCTCTCTCTCTCTCTCTCCCAGGCCCTTCATCTCTCTCTCTCTCTCTCCCAGGCCCTCCATCTCTCTCTCTCTCTCCCAGGCCCTCCATCTTTCGCTCTCTCTCCCAGGCCCTCCATCTCTCTCTCTCTCTCCCAGGCTCTCCATCTCTCGCTCTCTCTCCCAGGCCCTCCATCTCTCTCTCTCTCTCTCTCCCAGGCCCTTCATCTCTCTCTCCCAGGCCCTTCATCTCTCTCTCCCAGGCCCTTCATCTCTCTCTCCCAGGCCCTTCATCTCTCTCTCCCAGGCCCTTCATCTCTCTCTCCCAGGCCCTTCATCTCTCTCTCCCAGGCCCTTCATCTCTCTCTCCCAGGCCCTTCATCTCTCTCTCCCAGGCCCTTCATCTCTCTCTCCCAGGCCCTTCATCTCTCTCTCCCAGGCCCTTCATCTCTCTCTCCCAGGCCCTTCATCTCTCTCTCCCAGGCCCTTCATCTCTCTCTCCCAGGCCCTTCATCTCTCTCTCCCAGGCCCTTCATCTCTCTCTCCCAGGCCCTTCATCTCTCTCTCCCAGGCCCTTCATCTCTCTCTCCCAGGCCCTTCATCTCTCTCTCCCAGGCCCTTCATCTCTCTCTCCCAGGCCCTTCATCTCTCTCTCCCAGGCCCTCCATCTCTCTCTCCCAGGCCCTCCATCTCTCTCTCCCAGGCCCTCCATCTCTCTCTCCCAGGCCATCCATCTCTCTCTCCCAGGCCCTCCATCTCTCCCTCCCAGGCCCTCCATCTCTCCCTCCCAGGCCCTCCATCTCTCCCTCCCAGGCCCTCCATCTCTCTCTCCCAGGCCCTCCATCTCTCTCTCACAGGCCCTCCATCTCTCTCTCCCAGGCCCTCCATCTCTCTCTCCCAGGCCCTCCATCTCTCTCTCCCAGGCCCTCCATCTCTCTCTCCCAGGCCCTCCATCTCTCTCTCTCTCTCCCAGGCCCTCCATCTCTCTCTCTCTCTCTCTCTCTCCCAGGCCCTCCATCTCTCTCTCTCTCTCTCTCTCTCTCTCTCCCAGGCCCTCCATCTCTCTCTCTCTCTCTCTCTCTCTCCCAGGCCCTCCATCTCTCTCTCTCTCTCTCTCCCAGGCCCTCCATCTCTCTCTCTCTCTCCCAGGCCCTCCATCTCTCTCTCTCTCTCCCAGGCCCTTCATCTCTCTCTCTCTCTCTCCAGGGCCCTCCATCTCTCTCTCCCAGGCCCTCCATCTCTCTCTCCCAGGCCCTCCATCTCTCTCTCCCAGGCCCTCCATCTCTCTCTCCCAGGCCCTCCATCTCTCTCTCCCAGGCCCTCCATCTCTCTCTCCCAGGCCCTCCATCTCTCCCTCCCAGACCCTCCATCTCTCCCTCCCAGGCCCTCCATCTCTCCCTCCCAGGCCCTCCATCTCTCTCTCCCAGGCCCTCCATCTCTCTCTCCCAGGCCCTCCATCTCTCTCTCTCTCTCCCAGGCCCTCCATCTCTCTCTCTCTCTCCCAGGCCCTCCATCTCTCTCTCTCTCTCTCTCCCAGGTCCTCCATCTCTTTCTCTCTCTCCCAAGCCCTCCATCTCTTTCTCTCTCTCCCAAGCCCTCCATCACTCTCTCTCTCTCCCAGGCCCTCCATCTCTCTCTCTCTCCCAGGCCCTCCATCTCTCTCTCTCTCTCTCTCCCAGGCCCTCCATCTCTCTCTCTCTCCCAGGCCGTCCATCTCTCTCTCTCTCTCCCTCCCAGGCCGTCCATCTCTCTCTCTCTCTCCCTCCCAGGCCCTCCATTTCTCTCTCTCTCTCCCAGGCCCTCCATCTCTCCCTCTCATTCTCTCTCTCTCTCTCTTCCAGGCCCTCCATTTCTCTCTCTCTCTCCCAGGCCCTCCATCTCTCCATCTCATTCTCGCTCTCTCTCTGTCTCTCTCTCCCAGGCCCTCCATCTCTCTCTCTCTCTCCCAGGCCCTCCATCTCTCTCTCTCTCTCCCAGGCCCTCCATCTCCCTCTCTCCCACGCCCTCCATCTCTCGCTCTCTCTCCCAGGCCCTCCATCTCTCTCTCGCTCTCCCAGGCCCTCCATCTCTCTCTCGCTCTCCCAGGCCCTCCATCACTCTCTCTCGCTCCCAGGCCCTCCATAACTCTCTCTCTCTCCCAGGCCCTCCATCTCTCTCTCTCTCTCCCGGGCACTCCATCTATCTCTCTCTCTCTCCCAGGCCCTCCATCTCTCTCTCTCTGTCCCAGGCCCTCCATCTCTCTCTCTCTCTCCCAGGCACTCCATCTCTCTCTCTCTCTCTCCCAGGCCCTCCATCTCTCTCTCTCTCTACCAGGCACTCCATCTCTCTCTCTCTCTCTCTCCCAGGCCCTCCATCTCTCTCTCTCTCTCTCCCAGGCCCTTCATCTCTCTCTCCCAGGCCCTCCATCTCTCTCTCTCTCTCTCCCAGGCCCTCCATCTCTCTCTCTCTCTCTCTCCCAGGCCCTTCATCTCTCTCTCCCAGGCCCTTCATCTCTCTCTCCCAGGCCCTTCATCTCTCTCTCCCAGGCCCTTCATCTCTCTCTCCCAGGCCCTTCATCTCTCTCTCCCAGGCCCTTCATCTCTCTCTCCCAGGCCCTTCATCTCTCTCTCCCAGGCCCTTCATCTCTCTCTCCCAGGCCCTTCATCTCTCTCTCCCAGGCCCTTCATCTCTCTCTCCCAGGCCCTTCATCTCTCTCTCCCAGGCCCTTCATCTCTCTCTCCCAGGCCCTTCATCTCTCTCTCCCAGGCCCTTCATCTCTCTCTCCCAGGCCCTTCATCTCTCTCTCCCAGGCCCTTCATCTCTCTCTCCCAGGCCCTTCATCTCTCTCTCCCAGGCCCTTCATCTCTCTCTCCCAGGCCCTTCATCTCTCTCTCCCAGGCCCTTCATCTCTCTCTCCCAGGCCCTCCATCTCTCTCTCCCAGGCCCTCCATCTCTCTCTCCCAGGCCCTCCATCTCTCCCTCCCAGGCCCTCCATCTCTCCCTCCCAGGCCCTCCATCTCTCTCTCCCAGGCCCTCCATCTCTCTCTCACAGGCCCTCCATCTCTCTCTCCCAGGCCCTCCATCTCTCTCTCCCAGGCCCTCCATCTCTCTCTCCCAGGCCCTCCATCTCTCTCTCCCAGGCCCTCCATCTCTCTCTCTCTCTCTCTCTCCCAGGCCCTCCATCTCTCTCTCTCTCTCTCTCTCTCCCAGGCCCTCCATCTCTCTCTCTCTCTCTCTCTCTCTCTCTCCCAGGCCCTCCATCTCTCTCTCTCTCTCTCTCTCTCCCAGGCCCTCCATCTCTCTCTCTCTCTCTCTCTCTCCCAGGCCCTCCATCTCTCTCTCTCTCTCCCAGGCCCTCCATCTCTCTCTCTCTCTCCCAGGCCCTCCATCTCTCTCTCTCTCTCTCTCCCAGGCCCTTCATCTCTCTCTCTCTCTCTCCAGGGCCCTCCATCTCTCTCTCCCAGGCCCTCCATCTCTCTCTCCCAGGCCCTCCATCTCTCTCTCCCAGGCCCTCCATCTCTCTCTCCCAGGCCCTCCATCTCTCTCTCCCAGGCCCTCCATCTCTCTCTCCCAGGCCCTCCATCTCTCTCTCCCAGGCCCTCCATCTCTCCCTCCCAGACCCTCCATCTCTCCCTCCCAGGCCCTCCATCTCTCCCTCCCAGGCCCTCCATCTCTCCCTCCCAGGCCCTCCATCTCTCTCTCCCAGGCCCTCCATCTCTCTCTCTCTCTCTCTCCCAGGCCCTCCATCTCTCTCTCTCTCTCTCTCCCAGGTCCTCCATCTCTTTCTCTCTCTCCCAAGCCCTCCATCTCTTTCTCTCTCTCCCAAGCCCTCCATCACTCTCTCTCTCTCCCAGGCCCTCCATCTCTCTCTCTCTCCCAGGCCCTCCATCTCTCTCTCTCTCTCTCTCCCAGGCCCTCCATCTCTCTCTCTCTCCCAGGCCGTCCATCTCTCTCTCTCTCTCCCTCCCAGGCCGTCCATCTCTCTCTCTCTCTCTCTCCCAGGCCCTCCATTTCTCTCTCTCTCTCCCAGGCCCTCCATCTCTCCCTCTCATTCTCTCTCTCTCTCTCTTCCAGGCCCTCCATTTCTCTCTCTCTCTCCCAGGCCCTCCATCTCTCCATCTCATTCTCGCTCTCTCTCTGTCTCTCTCTCCCAGGCCCTCCATCTCTCTCTCTCTCTCCCAGGCCCTCCATCTCTCTCTCTCTCTCCCAGGCCCTCCATCTCCCTCTCTCCCACGCCCTCCATCTCTCGCTCTCTCTCCCAGGCCCTCCATCTCTCTCTCGCTCTCCCAGGCCCTCCATCTCTCTCTCGCTCTCCCAGGCCCTCCATCACTCTCTCTCGCTCCCAGGCCCTCCATCACTCTCTCTCGCTCCCAGGCCCTCCATCTCTCTCTCTCTCTCCCGGGCACTCCATCTATCTCTCTCTCTCTCCCAGGCCCTCCATCTCTCTCTCTCTGTCCCAGGCCCTCCATCTCTCTCTCTCTCTCCCAGGCACTCCATCTCTCTCTCTCTCTCTCCCAGGCCCTCCATCTCTCTCTCTCTCTACCAGGCACTCCATCTCTCTCTCTCTCTCTCTCCCAGGCCCTCCATCTCTCTCTCTCTCTCCCAGGCCCTCCATCTCTCTCTCTCTCTCTCCCAGGCCCTCCATCTCTCTCTCTCTCTCTCTCCCAGGTCCTCCATCTCTTTCTCTCTCTCCCAAGCCCTCCATCTCTTTCTCTCTCTCCCAAGCCCTCCATCACTCTCTCTCTCTCCCAGGCCCTCCATCTCTCTCTCTCTCCCAGGCCCTCCATCTCTCTCTCTCTCTCTCTCCCAGGCCCTCCATCTCTCTCTCTCTCCCAGGCCGTCCATCTCTCTCTCTCTCTCCCTCCCAGGCCGTCCATCTCTCTCTCTCTCTCTCTCCCAGGCCCTCCATTTCTCTCTCTCTCTCCCAGGCCCTCCATCTCTCCCTCTCATTCTCTCTCTCTCTCTCTTCCAGGCCCTCCATTTCTCTCTCTCTCTCCCAGGCCCTCCATCTCTCCATCTCATTCTCGCTCTCTCTCTGTCTCTCTCTCCCAGGCCCTCCATCTCTCTCTCTCTCTCCCAGGCCCTCCATCTCTCTCTCTCTCTCCCAGGCCCTCCATCTCCCTCTCTCCCACGCCCTCCATCTCTCGCTCTCTCTCCCAGGCCCTCCATCTCTCTCTCGCTCTCCCAGGCCCTCCATCTCTCTCTCGCTCTCCCAGGCCCTCCATCACTCTCTCTCGCTCCCAGGCCCTCCATCACTCTCTCTCTCTCCCAGGCCCTCCATCTCTCTCTCTCTCTCCCAGGCCCTCCATCTCTCTCTCTCTCTCCCGGGCACTCCATCTATCTCTCTCTCTCTCCCAGGCCCTCCATCTCTCTCTCTCTGTCCCAGGCCCTCCATCTCTCTCTCTCTCTCCCAGGCACTCCATCTCTCTCTCTCTCCCAGGCCCTCCATCTCTCTCTCTCTCTACCAGGCACTCCATCTCTCTCTCTCTCTCTCTCCCAGGCCCTCCATCTCTCTCTCTCTCTCCCAGGCCCTCCATCTCTCTCTCTCTCTCTCCCAGGCCCTCCCTCTCTCTCTCTCTCTCCCAGGTCCTCCATCTCTTTCTCTCTCTCCCAAGCCCTCCATCTCTTTCTCTCTCTCCCAAGCCCTCCATCACTCTCTCTCTCTCCCAGGCCCTCCATCTCTCTCTCTCTCCCAGGCCCTCCATCTCTCTCTCTCTCTCTCTCCCAGGCCCTCCATCTCTCTCTCTCTCCCAGGCCGTCCATCTCTCTCTCTCTCTCCCTCCCAGGCCGTCCATCTCTCTCTCTCTCTCTCCCAGGCCCTCCATTTCTCTCTCTCTCTCCCAGGCCCTCCATCTCTCCCTCTCATTCTCTCTCTCTCTCTCTTCCAGGCCCTCCATTTCTCTCTCTCTCTCCCAGGCCCTCCATCTCTCCATCTCATTCTCGCTCTCTCTCTGTCTCTCTCTCCCAGGCCCTCCATCTCTCTCTCTCTCTCTCCCAGGCCCTCCATCTCTCTCTCTCTCTCCCAGGCCCTCCATCTCCCTCTCTCCCACGCCCTCCATCTCTCGCTCTCTCTCCCAGGCCCTCCATCTCTCTCTCGCTCTCCCAGGCCCTCCATCTCTCTCTCGCTCTCCCAGGCCCTCCATCACTCTCTCTCGCTCACAGGCCCTCCATCACTCTCTCTCTCTCCCAGGCCCTCCATCTCTCTCTCTCTCTCCCGGGCACTCCATCTATCTCTCTCTCTCTCCCAGGCCCTCCATCTCTCTCTCTCTCTCCCAGGCCCTCCATCTCTCTCTCTCTCTCCCAGGCACTCCATCTCTCTCTCTCTCTCTCCCAGGCCCTCCATCTCTCTCTCTCTCTACCAGGCACTCCATCTCTCTCTCTCTCTCTCTCCCAGGCCCTCCATCTCTCTCTCTCTCTCCCAGGCCCTCCATCTCTCTCTCTCTCTCTCCCAGGCCCTTCATCTCTCTCTCCCAGGCCCTCCATCTCTCTCTCTCTCTCTCCCAGGCCCTCCATCTCTCTCTCTCTCTCTCTCCCAGGCCGTCCATCTCTCTCTCTCTCTCCCAGGCCCTCCATTTCTCTCTCTCTCTCCCTGCCCCTCCATTTCTCTCTCTCTCTCCCAGGCCCTCCATTTCTCTCTCTCTCTCCCAGGCCCTCCATCTCTCCATCTCATTCTCGCTCTCTCTCTGTCTCTCTCTCCCACGCCCTCCATCTCTCTCTCTCTCTCCCCCAGGCCCTCCATCTCTCGCTCTCTCTCCCCCAGCCACTCCATCTCACTCTCTCTCTCCCCCAGGCCCTCCATCTCTCTCTCTCTCTCCCCGAGGCCCTCCATCTCTCTCTCTCTCCCCCCCAGGCCCTCCATTTCTCTCTCTCCCCCCTCCAGGCCCTCCATTTCTCTCTCTCTCCCCCAGGCCCTCCATCTCTCTCTCTCTCTCTCTCCCAGGCCCCCCATCGCTCTCTCTCTCGCCCCCAGGCCCTCAATCTCTCGCTCTCGCTCCCAGGCCCTCAATCTCTCTCTCTCTCTCTCCCAGGCCCTCCATCTCTCTCTCTCTCTCTCTCTCTCCCAGGCCCTCCATCTCTCTCCCAGGCCCTCCATCTCTCTCCCAGGCCCTCCATCTCTCTCCCAGGCCCTCCATCACTCTCCCAGGCCCTCCATCACTCTCCCAGGCCCTCCATCTCTCTCCCAGGCCCTCCATCTCTCTCCCAGGCCCTCCATCTCTCTCCCAGGCCCTCCACCTCTCTCCCAGGCCCTCCATCTCTCTCTAGCTCTCCCAGGCCCTCCATCTCTCTCTCTCACTCTCTCTCTGTCCCTTCCTCCCTCTCTCTCTCCCAGGCCCTCCATCTCTCTCTATCTCAGTCCCTCCCTCCCTCTCTCATAGTTAATTCCCCCCTCTCTCTCTCCCAGACCCTATCTCTCTCTCTCTCCCAGGCCCTCCATCTCTCTCTCTCTCTCTCCCAGGACCTCCATCTCTCTCTCTCTCTCTCCCAGGACCTCCATCTCTCTCTCACTCTCTCTCTCTGTCCCTTCCTCCCTCTCTCTCTCTCCCAGGCCCTGCATCTCTCTCTCTCTATCTAAGTCCCTCACTCCCTCTCTTATAGTTAATTCCCCCCTCTCTCTCTCAGAGACCCTCATCTCTCTCTCTCTCCCAGGCCCTCCATCTCTCTCTCTCTCTCCAAGGCACTCCATCTCTCTCTCTCTCCCAGGCCCTCCATCTCGCTCTCTCTCTCGCCCAGGCCCTCCATCTCACACTGTCTCTCTTTCCCAGGACCTCCATCTTGCGCTCTCTCTCTTTCTCTCCCAGGCCCTCCATCTCTCTCTCTCTCTCCCCGGCCCTCCATCTCTCTCTCTCTCTCTCTCTCTCTCTCTCCCAGGCCCTCCATCTCTTCCTCTCATTCTCTCCCTCTGTCTTTCTCTCTGCCAGGACCTCCACCTCTCGCTCTCTCTCCCAGGCACTCCATCTCTCACTCTCTCTTTCCCAGGTCCTCCATCTCTCGCTCTCTCTCCCAGGCCCTCCATCTCTCTCTCGCTCTCCCAGGCCCTCCATCTCTCGCTCTCTCTCCCAGGCCCTGCATCTCTCGCTCTCTCTCCCAGGCCTCCATCTCTCTCTCTCTCTCCCAGGCTCTCCATCTCTCTCTCTCTCTCACCCAGGCTCTCCATCTCTCTCTCTCTCTCTCCCAGGCACTCCATCTCTCTCTCTCTCTCTCCCAGGCCCTCCATCTCTCTCTCTCTCTCTCCCAGGCCCTCCATCTCTCTCTCTCTCTCCCAGGCCCTTCATCTCTCTCTCCCAGGCCCTTCATCTCTCTCTCCCAGGCCCTTCATCTCTCTCTCCCAGGCCCTTCATCTCTCTCTCCCAGGCCCTTCATCTCTCTCTCCCAGGCCCTTCATCTCTCTCTCCCAGGCCCTTCATCTCTCTCTCCCAGGCCCTTCATCTCTCTCTCCCAGGCCCTTCATCTCTCTCTCCCAGGCCCTTCATCTCTCTCTCCCAGGCCCTTCATCTCTCTCTCCCAGGCCCTTCATCTCTCTCTCCCAGGCCCTTCATCTCTCTCTCCCAGGCCCTTCATCTCTCTCTCCCAGGCCCTTCATCTCTCTCTCCCAGGCCCTTCATCTCTCTCTCCCAGGCCCTTCATCTCTCTCTCCCAGGCCCTTCATCTCTCTCTCCCAGGCCCTTCATCTCTCTCTCCCAGGCCCTCCATCTCTCTCTCCCAGGCCCTCCATCTCTCTCTCCCAGGCCCTCCATCTCTCTCTCCCAGGCCCTCCATCTCTCTCTCCCAGGCCCTCCATCTCTCACTCCCAGGCCCTCCATCTCTCCCTCCCAGGCCCTCCATCTCTCTCTCCCAGGCCCTCCATCTCTCTCTCCCAGGCCCTCCATCTCTTCCTCTCATTCTCTCCCTCTGTCTTTCTCTCTGCCAGGACCTCCACCTCTCGCTCTCTCTCCCAGGCACTCCATCTCTCACTCTCTCTTTCCCAGGTCCTCCATCTCTCGCTCTCTCTCCCAGGCCCTCCATCTCTCTCTCGCTCTCCCAGGCCCTCCATCTCTCGCTCTCTCTCCCAGGCCCTGCATCTCTCGCTCTCTCTCCCAGGCCCTCCATCTCTCTCTCGCTCTCACCCAGGCACTCCATCTCTCTCTCTCTCTCTCCCAGGCACTCCATCTCTCTCTCTCTCTCCCAGGCCCTTCATCTCTCTCTCTCTCTCTCCCAGGCCCTCCATCTCTCTCTCTCTCTCCCAGGCCCTCCATCTCTCGCTATCTCTCCCAGGCCCTCCATCTCTCTCTCTCTCTCCCAGGCTCTCCATCTCTCGCTCTCTCTCCCAGGCCCTCCATCTCTCTCTCTCTCTCTCTCCCAGGCCCTTCATCTCTCTCTCCCAGGCCCTTCATCTCTCTCTCCCAGGCCCTTCATCTCTCTCTCCCAGGCCCTTCATCTCTCTCTCCCAGGCCCTTCATCTCTCTCTCCCAGGCCCTTCATCTCTCTCTCCCAGGCCCTTCATCACTCTCTCCCAGGCCCTTCATCTCTCTCTCCCAGGCCCTTCATCTCTCTCTCCCAGGCCCTTCATCTCTCTCTCCCAGGCCCTTCATCTCTCTCTCCCAGGCCCTTCATCTCTCTCTCCCAGGCCCTTCATCTCTCTCTCCCAGGCCCTTCATCTCTCTCTCCCAGGCCCTTCATCTCTCTCTCCCAGGCCCTTCATCTCTCTCTCCCAGGCCCTTCATCTCTCTCTCCCAGGCCCTTCATCTCTCTCTCCCTGGCCCTTCATCTCTCTCTCCCAGGCCCTTCATCTCTCTCTCCCAGGCCCTTCATCTCTCTCTCCCAGGCCCTCCATCTCTCTCTCCCAGGCCCTCCATCTCTCTCTCCCAGGCCCTCCATCTCTCTCTCCCAGGCCCTCCATCTCTCTCTCCCAGGCCCTCCATCTCTCCCACTCATTCTCTCTCTTGCACTTTCTCTCCCAGACGCTCCATGTCTCCCTCTCATTCTCTCTCTCTCTCCCAGGCCTTCCATCTCTCCCTCTAATTCTCTCTCTATTTCTCTCTCCCAGGCCCTCGATCTCTCTCTCCCTCTCTCTCTCCCAGGCCCTCCATCTCTCCCTCTCTCTCTCTCTCTCCCAGGCCCTGCATCTCTCCGTCTCATTCTCTCTCTTGCTCTCTCTCTCCCAGACGCTCCATGTCTCATTCTCATACTCTATCTCTATCTGCCAGGCCCCCCATCTCTCCCACTCATTCATTCTTTCTCTCTCTCTTCCAGGACATCCAGCTCTATCTCCCTCTCCCCCAGGCCTACCATCTCTCCTGCTCATTCTCTCTCCCTCTGTCCATCGCAGGCTCTTCATCTCTCTCTCTCATTCTCTCTCTCTCTCTCCCAAGCCCTCCATCTTTCCCTCTCATTCTCTCTCTCTCTCTCTCTCTCCCCAGGACCTCCAACTCTCCCTCGCATTCACACTCTCTCCCTCTCATTCTCTCTCTCCCTCTCCCTCAGGTCATCCATCACTCCCTCTCGTTGTCACTCTCTCTCTCCCAGGCGCTCCATCTCTCCCTCTCATTCTCTCTCTCTAACCCAGGCCCTCCATCTCTCCCTCTGATTCTCTCTCTCTTTCTTTCTTTCGCTCTCACTCTCTCTCTCTCTCTCAGGCCCTCCATCTCTCCCTCTCGTTCTCTCTCTCTCTCTCTCTCTCTCCCAGGCACTCCATCTCTCACTCTCTCTCAGGCGCACCATCGCTCCCACTCTCTCTATCTCTCTCTCCCAGGCCCCACATCTCTCCCTCTCATTCTCTCTCTTTCTCTCTCCCAGGCCCTCCATCTCTCTATCTCCTTCTCTCTCTTTCTCTCTCCCCGGCCCTCCATCTCTCTCTCCCATTTTCTCTCTCCTTCTCTCTCCCAGGACCTAAATCTCTCCCTCTCATTCCCTCTCTCAGGCCCTCCATCTATCCCCCTCATTCTCTCTCTCTCTCTTAATCGCTTCCACTCTCCCAGGCACTCCATCTCTATCTCTCCCTCTCATTCTCTCTCTCTTTCTCCCAGACGCTCCATGTCTCCCTCTCATTCTCTCTCTCTCTCTCTCTCTCCCAGGCCCTCCATCGCTCCCTCCATCTCTCTCTCGCTCTCCCAGGCCCTCCATCTCTCTCTCTCTCTCCCCCAGGCCCTCCATCTCTCGCTCTCTCTCCCCCAGGCCCTCCATCTCTCGCTCTCTCTCCCCCAGCCACTCCATCTCACTCTCTCTCTCCCCCAGGCCCTCCATCTCTCTCTCTCTCTCCCCGAGGCCCTCCATCTCTCTCTCTCTCCCCCCCAGGCCCTCCATTTCTCTCTCTCCCCCCTCCAGGCCCTCCATTTCTCTCTCTCTCCCCCAGGCCCTCCATCTCTCTCTCTCTCTCTCTCTCTCCCAGGCCCCCCATCGCTCTCTCTCTCTCCCCCAGGCCCTCAATCTCTCGCTCTCACTCCCAGGCCCTCAATCTCTCTCTCTCTCTCTCCCAGGCCCTCCATCTCTCTCTCTCTCTCTCTCTCTCCCAGGCCCTCCATCTCTCTCCCAGGCCCTCCATCTCTCTCCCAGGCCCTCCATCTCTCTCCCAGGCCCTCCATCTCTCTCCCAGGCCCTCCATCTCTCTCCCAGGCCCTCCATCTCAATCTAGCTCTCCCAGGCCCTCCATCTCTCTCTCTCACTCTCTCTCTGTCCCTTCCTCCCTCTCTCTCTCCCAGGCCCTCCATCTCTCTCTCAGTCCCTCCCTCCCTCTCTCATAGTTAATTCCCCCCTCTCTCTCTCCCAGACCCTATCTCTCTCTCTCTCCCAGGCCCTCCATCTCTCTCTCTCTCTCTCCCAGGACCTCCATCTCTCTCTCTCTCTCTCCCAGGACCTCCATCTCTCTCTCACTCTCTCTCTCTGTCCCTTCCTCCCTCTCTCTCTCTCCCAGGCCCTGCATCTCTCTCTCTCTATCTAAGTCCCTCACTCCCTCTCTCATAGTTAATTCCCCCCTCTCTCTCTCAGAGACCCTCATCTCTCTCTCTCTCCCAGGCCCTCCATCTCTCTCTCTCTCTCCAAGGCACTCCATCTCTCTCTCTCTCCCAGGCCCTCCATCTCGCTCTCTCTCTCGCCCAGGCCCTCCATCTCACACTGTCTCTCTTTCCCAGGACCTCCATCTTGCGCTCTCTCTCTTTCTCTCCCAGGCCCTCCATCTCTCTCTCTCTCCCCGGCCCTCCATCTCTCTCTCTCTCTCTCTCTCTCTCTCTCTCTCCCAGGCCCTCCATCTCTTCCTCTCATTCTCTCCCTCTGTCTTTCTCTCTGCCAGGACCTCCACCTCTCGCTCTCTCTCCCAGGCACTCCATCTCTCACTCTCTCTTTCCCAGGTCCTCCATCTCTCGCTCTCTCTCCCAGGCCCTCCATCTCTCTCTCGCTCTCCCAGGCCCTCCATCTCTCGCTCTCTCTCCCAGGCCCTGCATCTCTCGCTCTCTCTCCCAGGCCCTCCATCTCGCTCTCTCTCTCACCCAGGCTCTACATCTCTCTCTCTCTCTCTCTCTCCCAGGCACTCCATCTCTCTCTCTCTCTCCCAGGCCCTTCATCTCTCTCTCTCTCTCTCCCAGGCCCTTCATCTCTCTCTCTCTCTCTCCCAGGCCCTCCATCTCTCTCTCTCTCTCCCAGGCCCTCCATCTTTCGCTCTCTCTCCCAGGCCCTCCATCTCTCTCTCTCTCTCCCAGGCTCTCCATCTCTCGCTCTCTCTCCCAGGCCCTCCATCTCTCTCTCTCTCTCTCTCCCAGGCCCTTCATCTCTCTCTCCCAGGCCCTTCATCTCTCTCTCCCAGGCCCTTCATCTCTCTCTCCCAGGCCCTTCATCTCTCTCTCCCAGGCCCTTCATCTCTCTCTCCCAGGCCCTTCATCTCTCTCTCCCAGGCCCTTCATCTCTCTCTCCCAGGCCCTTCATCTCTCTCTCCCAGGCCCTTCATCTCTCTCTCCCAGGCCCTTCATCTCTCTCTCCCAGGCCCATCATCTCTCTCTCCCAGGCCCTTCATCTCTCTCTCCCAGGCCCTTCATCTCTCTCTCCCAGGCCCTTCATCTCTCTCTCCCAGGCCCTTCATCTCTCTCTCCCAGGCCCTTCATCTCTCTCTCCCAGGCCCTTCATCTCTCTCTCCCAGGCCCTTCATCTCTCTCTCCCAGGCCCTTCATCTCTCTCTCCCAGGCCCTTCATCTCTCTCTCCCAGGCCCTTCATCTCTCTCTCCCAGGCCCTCCATCTCTCTCTCCCAGGCCCTCCATCTCTCTCTCCCAGGCCCTCCATCTCTCTCTCCCAGGCCCTCCATCTCTCCCTCCCAGGCCCTCCATCTCTCCCTCCCAGGCCCTCCATCTCTCCCTCCCAGGCCCTCCATCTCTCTCTCCCAGGCCCTCCATCTCTCTCTCACAGGCCCTCCATCTCTCTCTCCCAGGCCCTCCATCTCTCTCTCCCAGGCCCTCCATCTCTCTCTCCCAGGCCCTCCATCTCTCTCTCCCAGGCCCTCCATCTCTCTCTCCCAGGCCCTCCATCTCTCTCTCCCAGGCCCTCCATCTCTCTCTCTCTCTCTCTCTCCCAGGCCCTCCATCTCTCTCTCTCTCTCTCTCTCTCTCTCTCCCAGGCCCTCCATCTCTCTCTCTCTCTCTCTCTCTCTCTCTCTCCCAGGCCCTCCATCTCTCTCTCTCTCTCTCTCTCTCCCAGGCCCTCCATCTCTCTCTCTCTCTCTCTCTCCCAGGCCCTCCAACTCTCTCTCTCTCTCCCAGGCCCTCCATCTCTCTCTCTCTCTCTCCCAGGCCCTTCATCTCTCTCTCTCTCTCTCCAGGGCCCTCCATCTCTCTCTCCCAGGCCCTCCATCTCTCTCTCCCAGGCCCTCCATCTCTCTCTCCCAGGCCCTCCATCTCTCTCTCCCAGGCCCTCCATCTCTCTCTCCCAGGCCCTCCATCTCTCTCTCCCAGGCCCTCCATCTCTCCCTCCCAGACCCTCCATCTCTCCCTCCCAGGCCCTCCATCTCTCCCTCCCAGGCCCTCCATCTCTCTCTCCCAGGCCCTCCATCTCTCTCTCCCAGGCCCTCCATCTCTCTCTCTCTCTCTCTCCCAGGCCCTCCATCTCTCTCTCTCTCTCTCTCCCAGGTCCTCCATCTCTTTCCCTCTCTCCCAAGCCCTCCATCTCTTTCTCTCTCTCCCAAGCCCTCCATCACTCTCTCTCTCTCCCAGGCCCTCCATCTCTCTCTCTCTTCCAGGCCCTCCATCTCTCTCTCTCTCTCTCTCCCAGGCCCTCCATCTCTCTCTCTCTCCCAGGCCGTCCATCTCTCTCTCTCTCTCCCTCCCAGGCCGTCCATCTCTCTCTCTCTCTCTCTCCCAGGCCCTCCATTTCTCTCTCTCTCTCCCAGGCCCTCCATCTCTCCCTCTCATTCTCTCTCACTCTCTCTTCCAGGCCCTCCATTTCTCTCTCTCTCTCCCAGGCCCTCCATCTCTCCATCTCATTCTCGCTCTCTCTCTGTCTCTCTCTCCCAGGCCCTCCATCTCTCTCTCTCTCTCCCAGGCCCTCCATCTCCCTCTCTCCCACGCCCTCCATCTCTCGCTCGCTCTCCCAGGCCCTCCATCTCTCTCTCGCTCTCCCAGGCCCTCCATCTCTCTCTCGCTCTCCCCGGCCCTCCATCACTCTCTCTCGCTCACAGGCCCTCCATCACTCTCTCTCTCTCCCAGGCCCTCCATCTCTCTCTCTCTCTCCCGGGCACTCCATCTATCTCTCTCTCTCTCCCAGGCCCTCCATCTCTCTCTCTCTGTCCCAGGCCCTCCATCTCTCTCTCTCTCTCCCAGGCACTCCATCTCTCTCTCTCTCTCTCTCCCAGGCCCTCCATCTCTCTCTCTCTCTACCAGGCACTCCATCTCTCTCTCTCTCTCTCTCCCAGGCCCTCCATCTCTCTCTCTCTCTCCCAGGCCCTCCATCTCTCTCTCTCTCTCTCCCAGGCCCTTCATCTCTCTCTCCCAGGCCCTCCATCTCTCTCTCTCTCTCTCCCAGGCCCTCCATCTCTCTCTCTCTCTCTCTCCCAGGCCCTTCATCTCTCTCTCCCAGGCCCTTCATCTCTCTCTCCCAGGCCCTTCATCTCTCTCTCCCAGGCCCTTCATCTCTCTCTCCAGGGCCCTTCATCTCTCTCTCCCAGGCCCTTCATCTCTCTCTCCCAGGCCCTTCATCTCTCTCTCCCAGGCCCTTCATCTCTCTCTCCCAGGCCCTTCATCTCTCTCTCCCAGGCCCTTCATCTCTCTCTCCCAGGCCCTTCATCTCTCTCTCCCAGGCCCTTCATCTCTCTCTCCCAGGCCCTTCATCTCTCTCTCCCAGGCCCTTCATCTCTCTCTCCCAGGCCCTTCATCTCTCTCTCCCAGGCCCTTCATCTCTCTCTCCCAGGCCCTTCATCTCTCTCTCCCAGGCCCTTCATCTCTCTCTCCCAGGCCCTTCATCTCTCTCTCCCAGGCCCTCCATCTCTCCCTCCCAGGCCCTCCATCTCTCCCTCCCAGGCCCTCCATCTCTCTCTCCCAGGCCCTCCATCTCTCTCTCCCAGGCCCTCCATCTCTCTCTCCCAGGCCCTCCATCTCTCTCTCCCAGGCCCTCCATCTCTCTCTCCCAGGCCCTCCATCTCTCTCTCCCAGGCCCTCCATCTCTCTCTCTCCCAGGCCCTCCATCTCTCCCTCTCTCTCTCTCTCTCCCAGGCCCTCCATCTCTCCCTCTCTCTCTCTCTCTCCCAGGCCCTCCATCTCTCTCTCTCTCTCTCTCTCTCTCTCCCAGGCCCTCCATCTCTCTCTCTCTCTCTCTCTCTCCCAGGCCCTCCATCTCTCTCTCTCTCTCTCTCTCCCAGGCCCTCCATCTCTCTCTCTCTCTCCCAGGCCCTCCATCTCTCTCTCTCTCTCCCAGGCCCTTCATCTCTCTCTCTCTCTCCAGGGCCCTCCATCTCTCTCTCTCTCTCTCCCAGGCCCTTCATCTCTCTCTCCCAGGCCCTCCATCTCTCTCTCTCTCTCTCTCCCAGGCCCTCCATCTCTCTCTCTCTCTCTCTCCCAGGCCCTTCATCTCTCTCTCCCAGGCCCTCCATCTCTCTCTCTCTCTCCCAGGCCCTCCATCTTTCGCTCTCTCTCCCAGGCCCTCCATCTCTCTCTCTCTCTCCCAGGCTCTCCATCTCTCGCTCTCTCTCCCAGGCCCTCCATCTCTCTCTCTCTCTCTCTCCCAGGCCCTTCATCTCTCTCTCCCAGGCCCTTCATCTCTCTCTCCCAGGCCCTTCATCTCTCTCTCCCAGGCCCTTCATCTCTCTCTCCCAGGCCCTTCATCTCTCTCTCCCAGGCCCTTCATCTCTCTCTCCCAGGCCCTTCATCTCTCTCTCCCAGGCCCTCCATCTCTCTCTCCCTGGCCCTCCATCTCTCTCTCCCAGGCCCTCCATCTCTCTCTCCCAGGCCCTCCATCTCTCCCTCCCAGGCCCTCCATCTCTCCCTCCCAGGCCCTCCATCTCTCTCTCCCAGGCCCTCCATCTCTCTTTCACAGGCCCTCCATCTCTCTCTCCCAGGCCCTCCATCTCTCTCTCCCAGGCCCTCCATCTCTCTCTCCCAGGCCCTCCATCTCTCTCTCCCAGGCCCTCCATCTCTCTCTCCCAGGCCCTCCATCTCTCTCTCTCTCTCTCTCTCCCAGGCCCTCCATCTCTCTCTCTCTCTCTCTCTCTCCCAGGCCCTCCATCTCTCTCTCTCTCTCCCAGGCCCTTCATCTCTCTCTCTCTCTCTCCAGGGCCCTCCATCTCTCTCTCCCAGGCCCTCCATCTCTCTCTCCCAGGCCCTCCATCTCTCTCTCCCAGGCCCTCCATCTCTCTCTCCCAGGCCCTCCATCTCTCTCTCCCAGGCCCTCCATCTCTCTCTCCCAGGCCCTCCATCTCTCTCTCCCAGGCCCTCCATCTCTCCCTCCCAGACCCTCCATCTCTCCCTCCCAGGCCCTCCATCTCTCCCTCCCAGGCCCTCCATCTCTCTCTCCCAGGCCCTCCATCTCTCTCTCCCAGGCCCTCCATCTCTCTCTCTCTCTCTCTCCCAGGCCCTCCATCTCTCTCTCTCTCTCTCTCCCAGGTCCTCCATCTCTTTCTCTCTCTCCCAAGCCCTCCATCTCTTTCTCTCTCTCCCAAGCCCTCCATCACTCTCTCTCTCTCCCAGGCCCTCCATCTCTCTCTCTCTCCCAGGCCCTCCATCTCTCTCTCTCTCTCTCTCTCCCAGGCCCTCCATCTCTCTCTCTCTCCCAGGCCGTCCATCTCTCTCTCTCTCTCCCTCCCAGGCCGTCCATCTCTCTCTCTCTCTCTCTCCCAGGCCCTCCATTTCTCTCTCTCTCTCCCAGGCCCTCCATCTCTCCCTCTCATTCTCTCTCCCTCTCTCTTCCAGGCCCTCCATTTCTCTCTCTCTCTCCCAGGCCCTCCATCTCTCCATCTCATTCTCGCTCTCTCTCTGTCTCTCTCTCCCAGGCCCTACATCTCTCTCTCTCTCTCCCAGGCCCTCCATCTCTCTCTCTCTCTCCCAGGCCCTCCATCTCCCTCTCTCCCACGCCCTCCATCTCTCGCTCTCTCTCCCAGGCCCTCCATCTCTCTCTCGCTCTCCCAGGCCCTCCATCTCTCTCTCGCTCTCCCAGGCCCTCCATCTCTCTCTCGCTCTCCCAGGCCCTCCATCACTCTCTCTCGCTCCCAGGCCCTTCATCACTCTCTCTCTCTCCCAGGCCCTCCATCTCTCTCTCTCTCTCCCGGGCACTCCATCTATCTCTCTCTCTCTCCCAGGCCCTCCATCTCTCTCTCTCTGTCCCAGGCCCTCCATCTCTCTCTCTCTCTCCCAGGCACTCCATCTCTCTCTCTCTCTCTCCCAGGCCCTCCATCTCTCTCTCTCTCTACCAGGCACTCCATCTCTCTCTCTCTCTCTCTCCCAGGCCCTCCATCTCTCTCTCTCTCTCCCAGGCCCTCCATCTCTCTCTCTCTCTCCCAGGCCCTCCATCTCTCTCTCTCTCTCTCCCAGGCCCTTCATCTCTCTCTCCCAGGCCCTCCATCTCTCTCTCTCTCTCTCCCAGGCCCTCCATCTCTCTCTCTCTCTCTCTCCCAGGCCGTCCATCTCTCTCTCTCTCTCCCAGGCCCTCCATTTCTCTCTCTCTCTCCCTGCCCCTCCATTTCTCTCTCTCTCTCCCAGGCCCTCCATTTCTCTCTCTCTCTCCCAGGCCCTCCATCTCTCCATCTCATTCTCGCTCTCTCTCTGTCTCTCTCTCCCAGGCCCTCCATCTCTCTCTCTCTCTCCCCCAGGCCCTCCATCTCTCGCTCTCTCTCCCCCAGCCACTCCATCTCACTCTCTCTCTCCCCCAGGCCCTCCATCTCTCTCTCTCTCTCCCCGAGGCCCTCCATCTCTCTCTCTCTCCCCCCCAGGCCCTCCATTTCTCTCTCTCCCCCCTCCAGGCCCTCCATTTCTCTCTCTCTCCCCCAGGCCCTCCATCTCTCTCTCTCTCTCTCTCCCAGGCCCCCCATCGCTCTCTCTCTCGCCCCCAGGCCCTCAATCTCTCGCTCTCGCTCCCAGGCCCTCAATCTCTCTCTCTCTCTCTCCCAGGCCCTCCATCTCTCTCTCTCTCTCTCTCTCTCCCAGGCCCTCCATCTCTCTCCCAGGCCCTCCATCTCTCTCCCAGGCCCTCCATCTCTCTCCCAGGCCCTCCATCACTCTCCCAGGCCCTCCATCTCTCTCCCAGGCCCTCCATCTCTCTCCCAGGCCCTCCATCTCTCTCCCAGGCCCTCCATCTCTCTCCCAGGCCCTCCATCTCTCTCCCAGGCCCTCCATCTCTCTCCCAGGCCCTCCACCTCTCTCCCAGGCCCTCCATCTCTCTCTAGCTCTCCCAGGCCCTCCATCTCTCTCTCTCACTCTCTCTCTGTCCCTTCCTCCCTCTCGCTCTCCCAGGCCCTCCATCTCTCTCTATCTCAGTCCCTCCCTCCCTCTCTCATAGTTAATTCCCCCCTCTCTCTCTCCCAGACCCTATCTCTCTCTCTCTCCCAGGCCCTCCATCTCTCTCTCTCTCTCTCCCAGGACCTCCATCTCTCTCTCTCTCTCTCCCAGGACCTCCATCTCTCTCTCACTCTCTCTCTCTGTCCCTTCCTCCCTCTCTCTCTCTCCCAGGCCCTGCATCTCTCTCTCTCTATCTAAGTCCCTCACTCCCTCTCTCATAGTTAATTCCCCCCTCTCTCTCTCAGAGACCCTCATCTCTCTCTCTCTCCCAGGCACTCCATCTCTCTCTCTCTCCCAGGCCCTCCATCTCGCTCTCTCTCTCGCCCAGGCCCTCCATCTCACACTGTCTCTCTTTCCCAGGACCTCCATCTTGCGCTCTCTCTCTTTCTCTCCCAGGCCCTCCATCTCTCTCTCTCTCTCCCCGGCCCTCCATCTCTCTCTCTCTCTCTCTCTCTCTCTCTCTCTCTCTCCCAGGCCCTCCATCTCTTCCTCTCATTCTCTCCCTCTGTCTTTCTCTCTGCCAGGACCTCCACCTCTCGCTCTCTCTCCCAGGCACTCCATCTCTCACTCTCTCTTTCCCAGGCACTCCATCTCTCACTCTCTCTTTCCCAGGTCCTCCATCTCTCGCTCTCTCTCCCAGGCCCTCCATCTCTCTCTCGCTCTCCCAGGCCCTCCATCTCTCGCTCTCTCTCCCAGGCCCTGCATCTGTCGCTCTCTCTCCCAGGCCCTCCATCTCTCTCTCTCTCTCCCAGGCTCTCCATCTCTCTCTCTCTCTCACCCAGGCTCTCCATCTCTCTCTCTCTCTCACCCAGGCTCTCCAACTCTCTCTCTCTCTCTCCCAGGCACTCCATCTCTCTCTCTCTCTCCCAGGCCCTTCATCTCTCTCTCTCTCTCTCCCAGGCCCTCCATCTCTCTCTCTCTCTCCCAGGCCCTCCATCTCTCTCTCTCTCTCCCAGGCCCTTCATCTCTCTCTCCCAGGCCCTTCATCTCTCTCTCCCAGGCCCTTCATCTCTCTCTCCCAGGCCCTTCATCTCTCTCTCCCAGGCCCTTCATCTCTCTCTCCCAGGCCCTTCATCTCTCTCTCCCAGGCCCTTCATCTCTCTCTCCCAGGCCCTTCATCTCTCTCTCCCAGGCCCTTCATCTCTCTCTCCCAGGCCCTTCATCTCTCTCTCCCAGGCCCTTCATCTCTCTCTCCCAGGCCCTTCATCTCTCTCTCCCAGGCCCTCCATCTCTCTCTCCCAGGCCCTCATCTCTCTCTCCCAGGCCCTCCATCTCTCTCTCCCAGGCCCTCCATCTCTCTCTCCCAGGCCCTCCATCTCTCTCTCCCAGGCCCTCCATCTCTCCCTCCCAGGCCCTCCATCTCTCCCTCCCAGGCCCTCCATCTCTCCCTCCCAGGCCCTCCATCTCTCTCTCCCAGGCCCTCCATCTCTCTCTCCCAGGCCCTCCATCTCTCTCTCCCAGGCCCTCCATCTCTCTCTCCCAGGCCCTCCATCTCTCTCTCCCAGGCCCTCCATCTCTCTCTCTCTCTCTCTCTCCCAGGCCCTCCATCTCTCTCTCTCTCTCTCTCTCCCAGGCCCTCCATCTCTCTCTCTCTCTCTCTCTCTCCCAGGCCCTCCATCTCTCTCTCTCTCTCTCTCTCCCAGGCCCTCCATCTCTCTCTCTCTCTCTCTCTCTCTCCCAGGCCCTCCATCTCTCTCTCTCTCTCTCCCAGGCCCTCCATCTCTCGCTCTCTCTCCCAGGCACTCCATCTCTCACTCTCTCTTTCCCAGGTCCTCCATCTCTCGCTCTCTCTCCCAGGCCCTCCATCTCTCTCTCGCTCTCCCAGGCCCTCCATCTCTCGCTCTCTCTCCCAGGCCCTGCATCTCTCGCTCTCTCTCCCAGGCCCTCCATCTCTCTCTCTCTCTCCCAGGCTCTCCATCTCTCTCTCTCTCTCCCCCAGGCTCTCCATCTCTCTCTCTCTCTCTCCCAGGCACTCCATCTCTCTCTCTCTCTCCCAGGCCCTTCATCTCTCTCTCTCTCTCTCCCAGGCCCTCCATCTCTCTCTCTCTCTCCCAGGCCCTTCATCTCTCTCTCCCAGGCCCTTCATCTCTCTCTCCCAGGCCCTTCATCTCTCTCTCCCAGGCCCTTCATCTCTCTCTCCCAGGCCCTTCATCTCTCTCTCCCAGGCCCTTCATCTCTCTCTCCCAGGCCCTTCATCTCTCTCTCCCAGGCCCTTCATCTCTCTCTCCCAGGCCCTTCATCTCTCTCTCCCAGGCCCTTCATCTCTCTCTCCCAGGCCCTTCATCTCTCTCTCCCAGGCCCTTCATCTCTCTCTCCCAGGCCCTTCATCTCTCTCTCCCAGGCCCTTCATCTCTCTCTCCCAGGCCCTTCATCTCTCTCTCCCAGGCCCTTCATCTCTCTCTCCCAGGCCCTTCATCTCTCTCTCCCAGGCCCTTCATCTCTCTCTCCCAGGCCCTTCATCTCTCTCTCCCAGGCCCTTCATCTCTCTCTCCCAGGCCCTTCATCTCTCTCTCCCAGGCCCTCCATCTCTCTCTCCCAGGCCCTCCATCTCTCTCTCCCAGGCCCTCCATCTCTCTCTCCCAGGCCCTCCATCGCTCCCTCCCAGGCCCTCCATCTCTCTCTCTCTCTCCCAGGCCCTCCATCTCTCTCTCTCTCTCCCAGGCCCTCCATCTCCCTCTCTCCCACGCCCTCCATCTCTCGCTCTCTCTCCCAGGCCCTCCATCTCTCTCTCGCTCTCCCAGGCCCTCCATCTCTCTCTCGCTCTCCCAGGCCCTCCATCACTCTCTCTCTCTCCCAGGCCCTCCATCTCTCTCTCTCTCTCCCGGGCACTCCATCTATCTCTCTCTCTCTCCCAGGCCCTCCATCTCTCTCTCTCTGTCCCAGGCCCTCCATCTCTCGCTCTCTCTCCCAGGCACTCCATCTCTCTCTCTCCCAGGCCCTCCATCTCTCTCTCTCTCTCTCTCTCCCAGGCCCTCCATCTCTCTCTCTCTCTCTCTCTCCCAGGCCCTCCATCTCTCTCTCTCTCTCCCAGGCCCTCCATCTCTCTCTCTCTCTCTCCCAGGCCCTTCATCTCTCTCTCCCAGGCCCTCCATCTCTCTCTCTCTCTCTCCCAGGCCCTCCATCTCTCTCTCTCTCTCTCTCCCAGGCCGTCCATCTCTCTCTCTCTCTCCCAGGCCCTCCATTTCTCTCTCTCTCTCCCAGGCCCTCCATCTCTCTCTCTCTCTCCCAGGCCCTCCATCTCTCTCTCTCTCTCCCAGGCACTCCATTTCTCTCTCTCTCTCCCAGGCACTCCATTTCTCTCTCTCTGTCCCAGGCACTCCATTTCTCTCTCTCTCTCCCAGGCACTCCATCTCTCTCTCTATCTCCCAGGCCCTTCATCTCTCTCTCTCTCTCTCTCTCTCTCCCAGGCCCTCCATCTCTCTCTCTCGCTCCCAGGCCCTCCATCTCTCTCTCTCGCTCCCAGGCCCTCCATCTCTCGCTCTCTCTCCCAGGCCCTCCATCTCTCGCTCTCTCTCCTAGGCCCTCCATCTCTCTCTCTCTCTCCTAGGCCCTCCGTCTCTCGCTCTCTCTCCCAGGCCCTCCGTCTCTCGCTCTCTCTCCCAGGCCCTCCATCTCTCTCTCCCTCTCTCTCTCTCCCAGGCCCTTCATCTCTCCCTCTCTCACCCAGGCCCTCTATCTCTCTCTCCCAGGCCCTCCATCTCTCTCTCCCAGGCCCTCCATCTCTCTCTCCCAGGCCCTCCATCTCTCTCTCCCAGGCCCTCCATCTCTCTCTCCCAGGCCCTCCATCTCTCTCTCCCAGGCCCTCCATCTCTCTCTCCCAGGCCCTCCATCTCTCTCTCCCAGGCCCTCCATCTCTCTCTCCCAGGCCCTCCATCTCTCGCTCCCAGGCCCTCCATCTCTCGCTCCCAGGCCCTCCATCTCTCTCTCCCAGGCCCTCCATCTCTCTCTCCCAGGCACTCCATCTCTCTCTCCCAGGCCCTCCATCTCTCTCTCCCAGGCACTCCATCTCTCTCTCCCAGGCCCTCCATCTCTCTCTCCCAGGCCCTCCATCTCTCTCTCCCAGGCCCTCCATCTCTCTCTCCCAGGCCCTCCATCTCTCTCTCCCAGGCCCTCCATCTCTCTCTCCCAGGCCCTCCATCTCTCTCTCCCAGGCCCTCCATCTCTCTCTCCCAGGCCCTCCATCTCTCTCTCCCAGGCCCTCCATCTCTCTCTCCCAGGCCCTCCATCTCTCTCTCCCAGGCCCTCCATCTCTCTCTCCCAGGCCCTCCATCTCTCTCTCCCAGGCCCTCCATCTCTCTCTCCCAGGCCCTCCATCTCTCTCTCCCAGGCCCTCCATCTCTCTCTCCCAGGCCCTCCATCTCTCTCTCCCAGGCCCTCCATCTCTCTCTCCCAGGCCCTCCATCTCTCTCTCCCAGGCCCTCCATCTCTCTCTCCCAGGCCCTCCATCTCTCTCTCCCAGGCCCTCCATCTCTCTCTCCCAGGCCCTCCATCTCTCTCTCCCAGGCCCTCCATCTCTCTCTCCCAGGCCCTCCATCTCTCTCTCCCAGGCCCTCCATCTCTCCCTCCCAGGCCCTCCATCTCTCTCTCTCCCTCTCTCTCCCAGGCCCTCCATCTCTCTCTCCCAGGCCCTCCATCTCTCTCTCCCAGGTCCTCCATCTCTCTCTCCCAGGCCCTCCATCTCTCTCTCCCAGGCCCTCCATCTCTCTCTCCCAGGCCCTCCATCTCTCTCTCCCAGGCCCTCCATCTCTCTCTCCCAGGCCCTCCATCTCTCTCTCCCAGGCCCTCCATCTCTCTCTCTCCCAGGCCCTCCATCTCTCTCTCCCAGGCCCTCCATCTCTCTCTCCCAGGCCCTCCATCTCTCTCTCCCAGGCCCTCCATCTCTCTCTCCCAGGCCCTCCATCTCTCTCTCCCAGGCCCTCCATCTCTCTCTCCCAGGCCCTCCATCTCTCTCTCCCAGGCCCTCCATCTCTCTCTCCCAGGCCCTCCATCTCTCTCTCCCAGGCCCTCCATCTCTCTCTCCCAGGCCATCCATCTCTCTCTCCCAGGCCCTCCATCTCTCTCTCCCAGGCCCTCCATCTCCCTCTCCCAGGCCCTCCATCTCTCTCTCCCAGGCCCTCCATCTCTCTCTCCCAGGCCCTCCATCTCTCTCTCCCAGGCCCTCCATCTCTCTCTCTCTCTCTCTCTCCCAGGCCCTCCATCTCTCTCTCTCTCTCTCTCTCTCCCAGGCCCTCCATCTCTCTCTCTCTCTCTCTCTCTCCCAGGCCCTCCATCTCTCTCTCTCTCTCTCTCTCTCCCAGGCCCTCCATCTCTCTCTCTCTCTCTCTCTCTCCCAGGCCCTCCATCTCTCTCTCTCTCACCCAGGCACTCCATCTCTCTCTCTCTCTCCCAGGCCCTCCATCTCTCTCTCTCTCTCCCAGGCCCTCCATCTCTCTCTCTCTCTCCCAGGCCCTCCATCTCTCTCTCTCTCTCCCAGGCCCTCCATCTCTCTCTCTCTCTCACTCCAGGGCCCTCCATCTCTCTCTCCCAGGTCCTCCATCTCTCTCTCCCAGGCCCTCCATCTCTCTCTCCCAGGCCCTCCATCTCTCTCTCCCAGGCCCTCCATCTCTCTCTCCCAGGCCCTCCATCTCTCTCTCCCAGGCCCTCCATCTCTCTCTCCCAGGCCCTCCATCTCTCTCTCCCAGGCCCTCCATCTCTCTCTCCCAGGCCCTCCATCTCTCTCTCCCAGGCCCTCCATCTCTCTCTCCCAGGCCCTCCATCTCTCTCTCCCAGGCCCTCCATCTCTCTCTCCCAGGCCCTCCATCTCTCTCTCCCAGGCCCTCCATCTCTCTCTCCCAGGCCCTCCATCTCTCTCTCCCAGGCCCTCCATCTCTCTCTCCCAGGCCCTCCATCTCTCTCTCCCAGGCCCTCCATCTCTCTCTCCCAGGCCCTCCATCTCTCTCTCCCAGGCCCTCCATCTTTCTCTCCCAGGCCCTCCATCTTTCTCTCCCAGGCCCTCCATCTCTCTCTCCCAGGCCCTCCATCTCTCTCTCCCAGGCCCTCCATCTCTCTCTCCCAGGCCCTCCATCTCTCTCTCCCAGGCCCTCCATCTCTCTCTCCCAGGCCCTCCATCTCTCTCTCCCAGGCCCTCCATCTCTCTCTCCCAGGCCCTCCATCTCTCTCTCCCAGGCCCTCCATCTCTCCCTCCCAGGCCCTCCATCTCTCCCTCCCAGGCCCTCCATCTCTCCCTCCCAGGCCCTCCATCTCTCTCTCCCAGGCCCTCCATCGCTCTCTCCCAGGTCCTCCATCTCTCTCTCCCAGGCCCTCCATCTCTCTCTCCCAGGCCCTCCATCTCTCTCTCTCTCTCTCTCCCAGGCCCTCCATCTCTCTCTCGCTCTCTCCCACGCCCTCCATCTCTCTCTCTCTCTGTCCCAGGCCCTCCATCTCTCTCTCTCTATCCCAGGCCCTCTATCTCTCTCTTTCCAAGGCCCTCCATCTCTCTCTCTCTCTCTCTCTCTCCCAGGCCCTCCATCTCTCTATCTCTCTCTCTCTCTCCCAGTCCCTCCATCTCTCTCTCTCCCGGACCCTATATCTGTCTCTCTCCCGGGCCCTCCATCTCCCTCTATCCCGGGCCCTCCATCACCCTCTCTCCCGGGCCCTCCATCACCCTCTCTCCCGGGCCCTCCATCTCCCTCTCTCCCGGGCCCTCCATCTCCCTCTCTCCCGGGCCCACCATCTCCATCTCTCCCGGGCCCACCATCTCCCTCTCTCCCGGGCCCTCCATCTCCCTCTCTCCCGGGCCCTCCATCTCCCTCTCTCCCGGGCCCTCCATCTCCCTCTCTCCCGGGCCCTCCATCTCCCTCTCTCCCGGGCCCTCCATCTCCCTCTCTCCCGGGCCCTCCATCTCCCTCTCTCCCGGGCCCTCCATCTCCCTCTCTCCCGGGCCCTCCATCTCCCTCTCTCCCGGGCCCTCCATCTCCCTCTCTCCCGGGCCCTCCATCTCCCTCTCTCCCGGGCCCTCCATCTCCCTCTCTCCCGGGCCCTCCATCTCCCTCTCTCCCGGGCCCTCCATCTCCCTCTCTCCCGGGCCCTCCATCTCCCTCTCTCCCGGGCCCTCCATCTCCCTCTCTCCCGGGCCCTCCATCTCCCTCTCTCCCGGGCCCTCCATCTCCCTCTCTCCCGGGCCCTCCATCTCCCTCTCTCCCGGGCCCTCCATCTCCCTCTCTCCCGGGCCCTCCATCTCCCTCTCTCCCGGGCCCTCCATCTCCCTCTCTCCCGGGCCCTCCATCTCCCTCTCTCCCGGGCCCTCCATCTCTCTCTCTCCCGGGCCCTCCACCTCTCTCTCTCCCGGGCCCTCCATCCCTCTCTCTCCCGGGCCCTCCATCTCCCTCTCTCCCGGGCCCTCCATCTCACTCTCTCCCGGGCCCTCCATCTCTCTCTCTCCCGGGCCCTCCATTCTCTCTCTCCCGGGCCCTCCATCTCTCTCTCTCCCGGGCCCTCCATCTCTCTCTCTCCTGGGCCAAACATCTCTCTCTCTCCCGGGCCCTCCATCTCTCTCTCTCCCGGGCCCTCCATCTCTCTCTCTCCCGGGCCCTCCATCTCTCTCTCTTCCGGGCGCTCCATCTCTCTCCCAGGCCCTCCATCTCTCTCTCTCCCAGGCCCTCCATCTCTCTCTCTCCCAGGCCCTCCATCTCTCTCTCTCTCCCAGGCCCTCCATCCCTCTCTCTCCCAGGCCCTCCATCTCTCTCTCTCCCAGGCCCTCCATCTCTCTCACTCCCAGGCCCTCCATCTCTCTCACTCTCTCCCGTGCCCTCCATCTCTCTCTCTCTCTCCCGGGCCCTCCATCTCTCTCTCTCTCTCCCGGGCCCTCCATCTCGCTCTCTCTCTCCCGGGCCCTCCATCTCGCTCTCTCTCTCCCTGGCCCTCCATCTCGCTCTCTCTCTCCCTGGCCCTCCATCTCTCTCTCTCTCTCCCTGGCCCTCCATCTCTCTCTCTCTCTCTCTCCCTGGCCCTCCATCTCTCTCTCTCTCTCCCAGGCCCTCCATCTCTCTCTCTCTCTCTCCCACGCCCTCCATCTCTCTCTCTCTCTGTCCCAGGCCCTCCATCTCTCTCTCTCTATCCCAGGCCCTCTATCTCTCTCTTTCCAAGGCCCTCCATCTCTCTCTCTCTCCCAGGCCCTCCATCTCTCTATCTCTCTCTCTCTCTCTCTCTCTCTCCCCCAGGCCCTCCATCTCTCTCTCTCTCTCCCAGGTCCCCCATCTCTCTCTCTCTCTCCCAGGTCCCCCATCTCTCTCTCTCTCTCTCCCAGGCACTCCATCTCTCTCTCTCTCTCCCAGGTACTCCATCTCTATCTCTCCCAGGCCTTCCATCTCGCTCTCTCTCCCTCACAGGCCCTCCATCTCGCTCTCTCTCTCTCCCAGGCCCTCCATCTAACTCTCTCTCTCCCAGGCCCATCTCTCTCTCTCTCCCACATCCTCCATCTCTCTCTCGCTCTCTCCCAGGCCCTCCATCTCTCTCTCTCTCTCTCCCAGGCACTCCATTTCTCTCCCTCTCTCTCTCTCTCTCCCTGGCCCTCCATCTTCCTTCTCTCTCTCCCAGGCCCTCCATCTCGCTCACTCTCTCAGTCCCTCCCTCCCTCTCTCATAGTTAATTCCCCCTCTCTCTCTCCCAGGCCGTCCATCTCTCCCTCTCTCTCCCCGGCCCTCCATCTCTCTCTCTCTCTCTCTCAGGCACTCCATCTCTCTCTCTCTCTCTCTCTCCCACGCCCTCCATCTCTCTCTCTCTCTCCCAGGCCCTCCATCTCTCTCTCTCTCTCCCAGGCCCTCCATCTCTCTCTCTCTCTCCCAGGCCCTCCATCTCTCTCTCTCTCTCCCAGGCCCTCCATCTCTCTCTCTCTCCCAGGCCCTCCATCTCTCTCTCTCTCTCCCAGGCCCTCCATCTCTCTCTCTCTCTCCCAGGCCCTCCATCTCTCTCTCTCTCCCTGGCCCTCCATCTCTCTCTCTCTCTCCCAGTCCCTCCATCTCTCTCTCTCTCTCTCTCCCAGTCCCTCCATCTCTCTCTCTCTCTCTCTCTCCCAGGCCCTCCATCTCTCTCTCTCTCTATCAGGACTTCCTTCTCGCTCTCTCTCTCCCAGGCCCTCCATCTCTCTCTCTCTCTCCCAGGCCCTCCATCTCTCTCTCTCTCTCCCAGGCCCTCCATCTCTCTCTCTCTCTCCCAGGCCCTCCATCTCTCTCTCTCTCTCCCAGGCCCTCCATCTCTCTCTCTCTCTCCCAGGCCCTCCATCTCTCTCTCTCTCTCCCAGGCCCTCCATCTCTCTCTCTCTCTCCCAGGCCCTCCATCTCTCTCTCTCTCCCTGGCCCTCCATCTCTCTCTCTCTCTCCCAGTCCCTCCATCTCTCTCTCTCTCTCTCTCCCAGTCCCTCCATCTCTCTCTCTCTCTCTCTCTCCCAGGCCCTCCATCTCTCTCTCTCTCTCTCTCTCTCTCCCAGGCCCTCCATCTCTCTCTCTCTCTCTCTCTCCCAGGCCCTCCATCTCTCTCTCTCTCTCTCTCTCTCTCTCCCAGGCCCTCCATCTCTCTCTCTCTCTCAGTCCCTCCCTCCCTTTCTCATAGTTAATTCACCCCTCTCTCTCTCCCAGGCCCCCATCTCTCTCTCTCTCTCTCTCTGCCCCTCCATCTCTCTCTCTCTCTCCCAGGCCCTCCATCTCTCTCTCTCTCTCCCAGGCCCTCCATCTCTCTCTCTCTCTCCCAGGCCCTCCATCTCTCTCTCTCTCTCTCCCAGGCCCTCCATCTCTCTCTCTCTCCCTGGCCCTCCATCTCTCTCTCTCTCCCAGTCCCTCCATCTCTCTCTCTCTCTCTCTCCCAGTCCCTCCATCTCTCTCTCTCTCTCTCCCAGGCCCTCCATCTCTCTCTCTCTCTCTCTCCCAGGCCCTCCATCTCTCTCTCTCTCCCAGGCCCTCCATCTCTCTCTCTCTCTCTCTCTCTCCCAGGCCCTCCATCTCTCTCTCTCTCTCTCAGTCCTTCCCTCCCTTTCACATAGTTAATTCCCCCCTCTCTCTCTCCCAGGCCCCCATCTCTCTCTCTCTCTCTCCCTGCCCCAACATCTCTCTCTCTCTCTCTCAGGCGCTCCATCTCTCTCCCTCTCTCCCAGGCACTCCATCTCTCTCTCTCCCAGGCCCTCAATCTCGCTCTCTCTCTCTCCCAGGCACTACATCTCGTGCTGTGTCTCTTTCCCAGGACCTCCATTTCGCGCTCTCTCTCTCTCCCAGGACCTCCATCAAACTCTCTCTCTCCCAGGCCCTCCATCTCTCTCCCTCTCCCACATCCTCCATCTCTCTCTCTCTCTCCCAGGCCCTCCATCTCTCTCTCTCTCTCCCAGGCCCTTCATCTCTCTCTCTCTCTCCCAGGCCCTTCATCTCTCTCTCTCTCTCCCAGGCCCTTCATCTCTCTCTCTCTCTCCCAGGCCCATCATCTCTCTCTCTCTCTCCCAGGCCCATCATCTCTCTCTCTCTCTCTCTCTCTCCCAGGCACTCCATCTCTCTCTCTCTCTCTCTCTCTCTCTCCCACGCTCTCCATCTCTCTCTCTCTCTCCCTCACCCAGGCCCTCCATCTCTCTCTCTCCCAGGCCCTCCATCTCTCTCTCTCCCAGGCCCTCCATCTCTCTCTCTCCCAGGCCCTCCATCTCTCTCACTCCCAGGCCCTCCATCTCTCTCACTCCCAGGCCCTCCATCTCTCTCACTCTCTCCCGTGCCCTCCATCTCTATCTCTCTCTCCCGGGCCCTCCATCTCGCTCTCTCTCTCCCGGGCCCTCCATCTCGCTCTCTCTCTCCCTGGCCCTCCATCTCTCTCTCTCTCTCTCTCTCTCTCTCCCTGGCCCTCCATCTCTCTCTCTCTCTCCCAGGCCCTCCATCTCTCTCTCTCTCCCACGCCCTCCATCTCTCTCTCTCTCTGTCCCAGGCCCTCCACCTCTCTCTCTCTATCCCAGGCCCTCTATCTCTCTCTTTCCAAGGCCCTCCATCTCTCTCTCTCTCTCTCTCTCTCCCAGGCCCTCCATCTCTCTATCTCTCTCTCTCTCTCCCAGGTCCTCCATCTCTCTCTCTCTCTCTCCCCCAGGCCCTCCATCTCTCTCTCTCTCTCTCCCAGGTCCCCCATCTCTCTCTCTCTCTCTCTCTCCCAGGCCCTCCATCTCTCTCTCTCTCTCTCCCAGGTACTCCATCTCTATCTCTCCCAGGCCCTCCATCTCGCTCTCTCTCCCTCACAGGACCTCCATCTCGCTCTCTCTCTCTCCCAGGCCCTCCATCTAACTCTCTCTCTCCCAAGCCCATCTCTCTCTCTCTCCCACATCCTCCATCTCTCTCTCGCTCTCTCCCAGGCCCTCCATCTTTCTCTCTCTCTCTGTCCCTGCCTCCCTCTCTCTCTCTCCCAGGCCCTCCATCTCTCTCTCTCTCTCTGTCCCTCCGTCCCTCTCTCATAGTTAATTCACCCCCCTCTCTCTCTCTCCCAGGCCCTCCATCTCTCTCTCTCCCAGGCCCTCGATCTCTCTCTCTCCCAGGCCCTCCATCTCTCTCTCTCCCAGGCCCTCCATCTCTCTCTCTCCCAGGCCCTCCATCTCTCTCTCTCCCAGGCCCTCCATCCCTCTCTCTCCCAGGCCCTCCATCTCTCTCTCTCCCAGGCCCTCCATCTCTCTCACTCCCAGGCCCTCCATCTCTCTCACTCTCTCCCGTGCCCTCCATCTCTCTCTCTCTCTCCCGGGCCCTCCATCTCGCTCTCTCTCTCCCGGGCCCTCCATCTCGCTCTCTCTCTCCCGGGCCCTCCATCTCGCTCTCTCTCTCCCTGGCCCTCCATCTCGCTCTCTCTCTCCCTGGCCCTCCATCTCGCTCTCTCTCTCCCTGGCCCTCCATCTCTCTCTCTCTCTCTCTCCCTGGCCCTCCATCTCTCTCTCTCTCTCCCAGGCCCTCCATCTCTCTCTCTCTCTCTCCCACGCCCTCCATCTCTCTCTCTCTCTGTCCCAGGCCCTCCATCTCTCTCTCTCTATCCCAGGCCCTCTATCTCTCTCTTTCCAAGGCCCTCCATCTCTCTCTCTCTCCCAGGCCCTCCATCTCTCTATCTCTCTCTCTCTCTCTCTCTCTCCCCCAGGCCCTCCATCTCTCTCTCTCTCTCCCAGGTCCCCCATCTCTCTCTCTCTCTCCCAGGTCCCCCATCTCTCTCTCTCTCTCTCTCTCTCCCAGGCCCTCCATCTCTCTCTCTCTCTCCCAGGTACTCCATCTCTATCTCTCCCAGGCCCTCCATCTCGCTCTCTCTCCCTCACAGGCCCTCCATCTCGCTCTCTCTCTCTCCCAGGCCCTCCATCTAACTCTCTCTCTCCCAGGCCCATCTCTCTCTCTCTCCCACATCCTCCATCTCTCTCTCGCTCTCTCCCAGGCCCTCCATCTCTCTCTCTCTCTCTCCCAGGCACTCCATTTCTCTCCCTCTCTCTCTCTCTCTCTCCCTGGCCCTCCATCTTCCTTCTCTCTCTCCCAGGCCCTCCATCTCGCTCACTCTCTCAGTCCCTCCCTCCCTCTCTCATAGTTAATTCCCCCTCTCTCTCTCCCAGGCCGTCCATCTCTCCCTCTCTCTCCCCGGCCTTCCATCTCTCTCTCTCTCTCTCTCAGGCACTCCATCTCTCTCTCTCTCTCTCTCCCACGCCCTCCATCTCCCACTCTCTCTCCCAGGCCCTCCATCTCTCTCTCTCTCTATCAGGACTTCCTTCTCGCTCTCTCTCTCCCAGGCCCTCCATCTCTCTCTCTCTCTCCCAGGCCCTCCATCTCTCTCTCTCTCTCCCAGGCCCTCCATCTCTCTCTCTCTCTCCCAGGCCCTCCATCTCTCTCTCTCTCTCCCAGGCCCTCCATCTCTCTCTCTCTCTCCCAGGCCCTCCATCTCTCTCTCTCTCTCCCAGGCCCTCCATCTCTCTCTCTCTCTCCCAGGCCCTCCATCTCTCTCTCTCTCTCCCAGGCCCTCCATCTCTCTCTCTCTCTCCCAGGCCCTCCATCTCTCTCTCTCTCTCCCAGGCCCTCCATCTCTCTCTCTCTCTCCCAGGCCCTCCATCTCTCTCTCTCTCTCAGTCCCTCCCTCCCTTTCTCATAGTTAATTCCCCCCTCTCTCTCTCCCAGGCCCCCATCTCTCTCTCTCTCTCTCCCTGCCCCTCCATCTCTCTCTCTCTCTCCCAGGCCCTCCATCTCTCTCTCTCTCTCCCAGGCCCTCCATCTCTCTCTCTCTCTCCCAGGCCCTCCATCTCTCTCTCTCTCTCTCCCAGGCCCTCCATCTCTCTCTCTCTCCCTGGCCCTCCATCTCTCTCTCTCTCCCAGTCCCTCCATCTCTCTCTCTCTCTCTCTCTCTCCCAGTCCCTCCATCTCTCTCTCTCTCTCTCCCAGGCCCTCCATCTCTCTCTCTCTCTCTCTCCCAGGCCCTCCATCTCTCTCTCTCTCTCTCTCCCAGGCCCTCCATCTCTCTCTCTCTCTCTCTCTCCCATGCCCTCCATCTCTCTCTCTCTCTCTCAGTCCCTCCCTCCCTTTCACATAGTTAATTCCCCCCTGTCTCTCTCCCAGGCCCCCATCTCTCTCTCTCCCTGCCCCTCCATCTCTCTCTCTCTCTCTCAGGCGCTCCATCTCTCTCCCTCTCTCCCAGGCACTCCATCTCTCTCTCTCCCAGGCCCTCAATCTCGCTCTCTCTCTCTCCCAGGCACTACATCTCGTGCTGTGTCTCTTTCCCAGGACCTCCATTTCGCGCTCTCTCTCTCTCCCAGGACCTCCATCAAACTCTCTCTCTCCCAGGCCCTCCATCTCTCTCCCTCTCCCACATCCTCCATCTCTCTCTCTCTCTCCCAGGCCCTCCATCTCTCTCTCTCTCTCCCAGGCCCTTCATCTCTCTCTCTCACTCCCAGGCCCTTCATCTCTCTCTCTCTCTCCCAGGCCCATCATCTCTCTCTCTCTCTCTCCCAGGCCCATCATCTCTCTCTCTCTCTCTCTCTCTCCCAGGCACTCCATCTCTCTCTCTCTCTCTCTCTCTCTCCCAGGCCCTCCATCTCTCTCTCTCTCTCCCAGGTACTCCATCTCTATCTCTCCCAGGCCCTCCATCTCGCTCTCTCTCCCTCACAGGCCCTCCATCTCGCTCTCTCTCTCTCCCAGGCCCTCCATCTAACTCTCTCTCTCCCAGGCCCATCTCTCTCTCTCTCCCACATCCTCCATCTCTCTCTCGCTCTCTCCCAGGCCCTCCATCTCTCTCTCTCTCTCTCCCAGGCACTCCATTTCTCTCCCTCTCTCTCTCTCTCTCTCCCTGGCCCTCCATCTTCCTTCTCTCTCTCCCAGGCCCTCCATCTCGCTCACTCTCTCAGTCCCTCCCTCCCTCTCTCATAGTTAATTCCCCCTCTCTCTCTCCCAGGCCGTCCATCTCTCCCTCTCTCTCCCCGGCCTTCCATCTCTCTCTCTCTCTCTCAGGCACTCCATCTCTCTCTCTCTCTCTCTCCCACGCCCTCCATCTCCCTCTCTCTCTCCCAGGCCCTCCATCTCTCTCTCTCTCTATCAGGACTTCCTTCTCGCTCTCTCTCTCCCAGGCCCTCCATCTCTCTCTCTCTCTCCCAGGCCCTCCATCTCTCTCTCTCTCTCCCAGGCCCTCCATCTCTCTCTCTCTCTCCCAGGCCCTCCATCTCTCTCTCTCTCTCCCAGGCCCTCCATCTCTCTCTCTCTCTCCCAGGCCCTCCATCTCTCTCTCTCTCTCCCAGGCCCTCCATCTCTCTCTCTCTCTCCCAGGCCCTCCATCTCTCTCTCTCTCTCCCAGGCCCTCCATCTCTCTCTCTCTCTCCCAGGCCCTCCATCTCTCTCTCTCTCTCCCAGGCCCTCCATCTCTCTCTCTCTCTCCCAGGCCCTCCATCTCTCTCTCTCTCTCCCAGGCCCTCCATCTCTCCCTCTCTCTCCCAGGCCCTCCATCTCTCTCTCTCTCCCTGGCCCTCCATCTCTCTCTCTCTCTCTCCCAGTCCCTCCATCTCTCTCTCTCTCTCTCTCCCAGTCCCTCCATCTCTCTCTCTCTCTCTCTCTCTCTCTCTCTCCCAGGCCCTCCATCTCTCTCTCTCTCTCTCTCTCTCTCTCTCTCCCAGGCCCTCCATCTCTCTCTCTCTCTCTCCCAGGCCCTCCATCTCTCTCTCTCTCTCTCTCTCCCAGGCCCTCCATCTCTCTCTCTCTCTCTCTCTCTCCCAGGCCCTCCATCTCTCTCTCTCTCTCAGTCCCTCCCTCCCTTTCTCATAGTTAATTCCCCCCTCTCTCTCTCCCAGGCCCCCATCTCTCTCTCTCTCTCTCTCCCTGCCCCTCCATCTCTCTCTCTCTCTCCCAGGCTCTCCATCTCTCTCTCTCTCTCCCAGGCCCTCCATCTCTCTCTCTCTCTCCCAGGCCCTCCATCTCTCTCTCTCTCTCTCCCAGGCCCTCCCTCTCTCTCTCTCTCTCCCAGGCCCTCCATCTCTCTCTCTCTCCCTGGCCCTCCATCTCTCTCTCTCTCCCAGTCCCTCCATCTCTCTCTCTCTCTCTCTCCCAGTCCCTCCATCTCTCTCTCTCTCTCTCTCCCAGTCCCTCCATCTCTCTCTCTCTCTCTCCCAGGCCCTCCATCTCTCTCTCTCTCTCTCTCCCAGGCCCTCCATCTCTCTCTCTCTCTCTCCCAGGCCCTCCATCTCTCTCTCTCTCTCTCTCTCTCTCCCAGGCCCTCCATCTCTCTCTCTCTCTCAGTCCCTCCCTCCCTTTCACATAGTTAATTCCCCTTCTCTCTCTCCCAGGCCCCCATCTCTCTCTCTCTCTCTCCCTGCCCCTCCAACTCTCTCTCTCTCTCTCTCAGGCCCTCCATCTCTCTCCCTCTCTCCCAGGCACTCCATCTCTCTCTCTCCCAGGCCCTCAATCTCGCTCTCTCTCTCTCCCAGGCACTACATCTCGTGCTGTGTCTCTTTCCCAGGACCTCCATTTCGCGCTCTCTCTCTCTCCCAGGACCTCCATCAAACTCTCTCTCTCCCAGGCCCTCCATCTCTCTCCCTCTCCCACATCCTCCATCTCTCTCTCTCTCTCCCAGGCCCTCCATCTCTCTCTCTCTCCCAGGCCCTTCATCTCTCTCTCTCTCTCCCAGGCCCTTCATCTCTCTCTCTCTCTCTCTCTCTCCCAGGCACTCCATCTCTCTCTCTCTCTCTCTCTCTCTCCCAGGCCCTCCATCTCTCTCTCTCCCAGGCCCTCCATCTCTCTCACTCCCAGGCCCTCCATCTCTCTCTCTCTCTCCCGTGCCCTCCATCTCTATCTCTCTCTCCCGGGCCCTCCATCTCTATCTCTCTCTCCCGGGCCCTCCATCTCGCTCTCTCTCTCCCGGGCCCTCCATCTCGCTCTCTCTCTCCCTGGCCCTCCATCTCTCTCTCTCTCTCTCTCTCCCTGGCCCTCCATCTCTCTCTCTCTCTCCCAGGCCCTCCATCTCTCTCTCTCTCTCCCAGGCCCTCCATCTCTCTCTCTCTCTCTCCCACGCCCTCCATCTCTCTCTCTCTCTGTCCCAGGCCCTCCATCTCTCTCTCTCTATCCCAGGCCCTCTATCTCTCTCTTTCCAAGGCCCTCCATCTCTCTCTCTCTCTCTCTCTCCCAGGCCCTCCATCTCTCTATCTCTCTCTCTCTCTCCCAGGTCCTCCATCTCTCTCTCTCTCTCTCTCTCTCTCTCTCCCCCAGGCCCTCCATCTCTCTCTCTCTCTCCCAGGTACTCCATCTCTATCTCTCCCAGGCCCTCCATCTCGCTCTCTCTCCCTCACAGGCCCTCCATCTCGCTCTCTCTCTCTCCCAGGCCCTCCATCTAACTCTCTCTCTCCCAAGCCCATCTCTCTCTCTCTCCCACATCCTCCATCTCTCTCTCGCTCTCTCCCAGGCCCTCCATCTCTCTCTCTCTATCTCCCAGGCACTCCATTTCTCTCCCTCCCTCTCTCTCTCTCCCTGGCCCTCCATCTTCCCTCTCTCTCTCCCAGGCCCTCCATCTCGCTCACTCTCTCAGTCCCTCCCTCCCTCTCTCATAGTTAATTCCCCCTCTCTCTCTCCCAGGCCGTCCATCTCTCTCTCTCTCTCCCCGGCCCTCCATCTCTCTCTCTCTCTCCCAGGCACTCCATCTCTCTCTCTCTCTCTCTCCCACGCCCTCCATCTCTCTCTCTCTCTCCCAGGCCCTCCATCTCTCTCTCTCTCTCCCAGGATTTCCTTCTCGCTCTCTCTCTCCCAGGCCCTCCATCTCTCTCTCTCTCTCCCAGGCCCTCCATCTCTCTCTCTCTCTCCCAGGCCCTCCATCTCTCTCTCTCTCTCCCAGGCCCTCCATCTCTCTCTCTCTCTCCCAGGCCCTCCATCTCTCTCTCTCTCTCCCAGGCCCTCCATCTCTCTCTCTCTCTCCCAGGCCCTCCATCTCTCTCTCTCTCTCCCAGGCCCTCCATCTCTCTCTCTCTCTCCCAGGCCCTCCATCTCTCTCTCTCTCTCCCAGGCCCTCCATCTCTCTCTCTCTCTCCAAGGCCCTCCATCTCTCTCTCTCTCTCCCAGGCCCTCCATCTCTCTCTCTCTCTCCCAGGCCCTCCATCTCTCTCTCTCTCTCTCCCAGGCCCTCCATCTCTCTCTCTCTCTCCCAGGCCCTCCATCTCTCTCTCTCCCAGGCCCTCCATCTCTCTCTCTCTCTCTCCCAGGCCCTCCATCTCTCTCTCTCTCTCCCAGGCCCTCCATCTCTCTCTCTCTCTCCCAGGCCCTCCATCTCTCTCTCTCTCTCTCTCTCCCAGACCCTCCATCTCTCTCTCTCTCTCTCCCAGGCCCTCCATTTCTCTCTCTCTCTCCCAAGCCCTCCATCTCTCTCTCTCTCTCTCTCCAAAGGCCCTCCATCTCTCTCTCTCTCTCTCCCAGGTCCTCCATCTCTCTCTCTCTCTCCCAGGCCCTCCATCTCTCTCTCTCTCTCCCAGGCCCTCCATCTCTGTCTCTCTCTCCCAGGGCCTCCATCTCTGTCTCTCTCTCCCAGGGCCTCCATCTCTCTCTCTCTCTCCCAGGCCCTTCATCACTCTCTCTCTCTCCCAGGCCCGCCATCTCTCTCTCCCAGGCCCTCCATCTCTCTCTCTCTCTCTTCCAGGCCCTCCATCTCTCTCTCTCTCTCTCCCAGGCACTCCATCTCTCTCTCTCTCTCTCCCAGGCACTCCATCTCTCTCTCTCTCTCTCCCAGGCACTCCATCTCTCTCTCTCTCTCTCCCAGGCACTCCATCTCTCTCTCTCTCTCTCCCAGGCACTCCATCTCTCTCTCTCTCTCTCCCAGGCCCTCCATCTCTCTCTCTCCCACGCCCTCCATCTCTCTCTCTCTCTCTCCCTGGCCCTCCATCTCTCTCTATCTCTCCCAGGCCCATCATCTCTCTCTCTCTCCCAGGCCTTCCATCTCTCTCTCTCTCTCTCCCAGGCCCTCCATCTCTCTCTTTCTCTCTCTCCCAGGCCCTCCAGCTCTCTCTCTCTCTCCCTGGCCCTCCATCTCTCCCTCTCTCTCTCCAAGGCCCTCCATCTCTCTCTCTCTGTCCCACCCTCCCTCTCTCATAGTTAATTCCCCCATCTCTCTCCCCTAGACCGCCATCTCTTTCTCTCTCTCTCTCTCCCAGGCCATCCATCTCTGTCTCTCTCCCTGGCCCAACATCTCTCTCTCTCTCTCAGTCCCTCCCTCCCTTTCTCTCAGTTAATTCCCCCCTCTCTCTCTCCCAGACCCCCATCTCTCTCTCGCTCTCCCAGGCCCTCCATCTCGCGCTGTCTCTCTTTCCCAGGACCTCCATCTCGCGCTCTCTCTCTCTCCCAGGACCTCCATCTAACTCTCTCTCTCCCTGGCCCTCCATCTCTCTCTCTCTCCCTGGCCCTCCATTTCTCTCTCTCCTCCCTGGCCCCCCCATCTCTCTCTCTCCTCCCTGGCCCTCCACCTCTCTCTCTCCACCCTGGCCCTCCATCTGTTTCTATCTCTCCCAGGCCCTCCATCTCTCTCTCTCCCACATCCTCCATCTCTCTCTCTCACAGGCCCTCCATCCCTCTCTCTCTCTCTCTCTCCCAGGCCCTCCATCTCTCTCTATCTCTCCCAGGCCCTCCATCTCTCTCTCTCCCACCCAGGCCCTCCATCTCTCTCTCTCTCTCCCAGGCCCTACATCTCTCTCTCTCTCTCTCCCAGCCCTCCATCTCTCTCTCTCTCTCAGTCCCTCCCTCCCACTCTCATAGTTAATTCCCCCCTCTCTCTCTCCCAGGCCTTCCATCTTTCTCTCTCTCTCAGTCCCTCCCTCCCACTCTCATAGTTAATTCCCCCCTCTCTCTCTCCCAGGCCTTCCATCTCTCTCTCTCTCTCTCAGTCCCTCCCTCCCACTCTCATAGTTAATTCCCCGCTCTCTCTCCCAGGCCCTCCATCTCTCTCTATCTCTCCCAGGCCCTCCATCTCGCTCTCTCTCTGTCCCTCCCTCCCTCTCTCATAGTTAATTCCCCCCTCTCTCTCTCTCTCTCTCCCAGGCCCTCCATCTCTCTCTCTCTCTCTCTCTCCCAGGCACTCCATCTCTCTCTCCCTCTCTCTCTCCCAGGCACTCCATCTCTCTCTCCCTCTCTCTCCCAGGCACTCCATCTCTCTCTCCCTCTCTCTCCCACGCACTCCATCTCTCTCTCCCTCTCTCTCCCACGCACTCCATCTCTCTCTCCCTCTCTCTCCCAGGCACTCCATCTCTCTATCCCTCTCTCTCCCAGGCACTCCATCTCTCTCTCATTCTCTCTCAGTCCCTCCCTCCCTCTCTCATAGTTAATTCCCCCCTCTCTCTCTCTCTCTCCCAGGCCCTCCATCTCTCTCTCTCTCTCTCTCTCCCAGGCACTCCATCTCTCTCTCTCTCTCCCAGGCCCTCCATCTCTCTCTCTCTCTCCCAGGCCCTCCATCTCTCTCTCTCTCTCCCAGGCCCTCCATCTCTCTCTCTCTCTCCCAGGCCCTCCATCTCTCTCTCTCTCTCCCAGGCCCTCCATCTCTCTCTCTCTCTCCCAGGCCCTCCATCTCTCCCTCTCTCTCCCAGGCCCTCCATCTCTCTCTCTCTCCCTGGCCCTCCATCTCTCTCTCTCTCTCTCCCAGTCCCTCCATCTCTCTCTCTCTCTCTCTCCCAGTCCCTCCATCTCTCTCTCTCTCTCTCTCTCTCTCTCTCTCTCCCAGGCCCTCCATCTCTCTCTCTCTCTCTCTCTCTCTCTCTCCCAGGCCCTCCATCTCTCTCTCTCTCTCTCCCAGGCCCTCCATCTCTCTCTCTCTCTCTCTCTCCCAGGCCCTCCATCTCTCTCTCTCTCTCTCTCTCTCCCAGGCCCTCCATCTCTCTCTCTCTCTCAGTCCCTCCCTCCCTTTCTCATAGTTAATTCCCCCCTCTCTCTCTCCCAGGCCCCCATCTCTCTCTCTCTCTCTCTCCCTGCCCCTCCATCTCTCTCTCTCTCTCCCAGGCTCTCCATCTCTCTCTCTCTCTCCCAGGCCCTCCATCTCTCTCTCTCTCTCCCAGGCCCTCCATCTCTCTCTCTCTCTCTCCCAGGCCCTACATCTCTCTCTCTCTCTCCCAGGCCCTTCATCTCTCTCTCTCTCCCTGGCCCTCCATCTCTCTCTCTCTCCCAGTCCCTCCATCTCTCTCTCTCTCTCTCTCCCAGTCCCTCCATCTCTCTCTCTCTCTCTCTCCCACTCCCTCCATCTCTCTCTCTCTCTCTCCCAGGCCCTCCATCTCTCTCTCTCTCTCTCTCCCAGGCCCTCCATCTCTCTCTCTCTCTCTCCCAGGCCCTCCATCTCTCTCTCTCTCTCTCTCTCTCTCCCAGGCCCTCCATCTCTCTCTCTCTCTCAGTCCCTCCCTCCCTTTCACATAGTTAATTCCCCTTCTCTCTCTCCCAGGCCCCCATCTCTCTCTCTCTCTCTCCCTGCCCCTCCAACTCTCTCTCTCTCTCTCTCAGGCCCTCCATCTCTCTCCCTCTCTCCCAGGCACTCCATCTCTCTCTCTCCCAGGCCCTCAATCTCGCTCTCTCTCTCTCCCAGGCACTACATCTCGTGCTGTGTCTCTTTCCCAGGACCTCCATTTCGCGCTCTCTCTCTCTCCCAGGACCTCCATCAAACTCTCTCTCTCCCAGGCCCTCCATCTCTCTCCCTCTCCCACATCCTCCATCTCTCTCTCTCTCTCCCAGGCCCTCCATCTCTCTCTCTCTCCCAGGCCCTTCATCTCTCTCTCTCTCTCCCAGGCCCTTCATCTCTCTCTCTCCCAGGCACTCCATCTCTCTCTCTCTCTCTCTCTCTCTCCCAGGCCCTCCATCTCTCTCTCTCCCAGGCCCTCCATCTCTCTCACTCCCAGGCCCTCCATCTCTCTCTCTCTCTCCCGTGCCCTCCATCTCTATCTCTCTCTCCCGGGCCCTCCATCTCTATCTCTCTCTCCCGGGCCCTCCATCTCGCTCTCTCTCTCCCGGGCCCTCCATCTCGCTCTCTCTCTCCCTGGCCCTCCATCTCTCTCTCTCTCTCTCTCTCCCTGGCCCTCCATCTCTCTCTCTCTCTCCCAGGCCCTCCATCTCTCTCTCTCTCTCCCAGGCCCTCCATCTCTCTCTCTCTCTCTCCCACGCCCTCCATCTCTCTCTCTCTCTGTCCCAGGCCCTCCATCTCTCTCTCTCTATCCCAGGCCCTCTATCTCTCTCTTTCCAAGGCCCTCCATCTCTCTCTCTCTCTCTCTCTCCCAGGCCCTCCATCTCTCTATCTCTCTCTCTCTCTCCCAGGTCCTCCATCTCTCTCTCTCTCTCTCTCTCTCTCTCTCCCCCAGGCCCTCCATCTCTCTCTCTCTCTCCCAGGTACTCCATCTCTATCTCTCCCAGGCCCTCCATCTCGCTCTCTCTCCCTCACAGGCCCTCCATCTCGCTCTCTCTCTCTCCCAGGCCCTCCATCTAACTCTCTCTCTCCCAAGCCCATCTCTCTCTCTCTCCCACATCCTCCATCTCTCTCTCGCTCTCTCCCAGGCCCTCCATCTCTCTCTCTCTATCTCCCAGGCACTCCATTTCTCTCCCTCCCTCTCTCTCTCTCCCTGGCCCTCCATCTTCCCTCTCTCTCTCCCAGGCCCTCCATCTCGCTCACTCTCTCAGTCCCTCCCTCCCTCTCTCATAGTTAATTCCCCCTCTCTCTCTCCCAGGCCGTCCATCTCTCTCTCTCTCTCCCCGGCCCTCCATCTCTCTCTCTCTCTCCCAGGCACTCAATCTCTCTCTCTCTCTCTCTCCCACGCCCTCCATCTCTCTCTCTCTCTCCCAGGCCCTCCATCTCTCTCTCTCTCTCCCAGGATTTCCTTCTCGCTCTCTCTCTCCCAGGCCCTCCATCTCTCTCTCTCTCTCCCAGGCCCTCCATCTCTCTCTCTCTCTCCCAGGCCCTCCATCTCTCTCTCTCTCTCCCAGGCCCTCCATCTCTCTCTCTCTCTCCCAGGCCCTCCATCTCTCTCTCTCTCTCCCAGGCCCTCCATCTCTCTCTCTCTCTCCCAGGCCCTCCATCTCTCTCTCTCTCTCCCAGGCCCTCCATCTCTCTCTCTCTCTCCCAGGCCCTCCATCTCTCGCTCTCTCTCCCAGGCCCTCCATCCCTCACTCTCCCAGGCCCTCCATCTCTCTCTCTCTCGCTCCAAGGCCCTCCATCTCTCTCTCTCTCTCCCAGGTCCTCCATCTCTCTCTCTCTCTCCCAGGTCCTCCATCTCTCTCTCTCTCTCTCCCAGGCCCTCCATCTCTCTCTCTCTCTCCCAGGCCCTCCATCTCTCTCTCTCCCAGGCCCTCCATCTCTCTCTCTCTCTCTCCCAGGCCCTCCATCTCTCTCTCTCTCTCCCAGGCCCTCCATCTCTCTCTCTCTCTCTCTCTCCCAGACCCTCCATCTCTCTCTCTCTCTCTCCCAGGCCCTCCATTTCTCTCTCTCTCTCCCAAGCCCTCCATCTCTCTCTCTCTCTCTCTCCAAAGGCCCTCCATCTCTCTCTCTCTCTCTCCCAGGTCCTCCATCTCTCTCTCTCTCTCCCAGGCCCTCCATCTCTCTCTCTCTCTCCCAGGCCCTCCATCTCTGTCTCTCTCTCCCAGGGCCTCCATCTCTGTCTCTCTCTCCCAGGGCCTCCATCTCTCTCTCTCTCTCCCAGGCCCTTCATCACTCTCTCTCTCTCCCAGGCCCGCCATCTCTCTCTCCCAGGCCCTCCATCTCTCTCTCTCTCTCTTCCAGGCCCTCCATCTCTCTCTCTCTCTCTCCCAGGCACTCCATCTCTCTCTCTCTCTCTCCCAGGCACTCCATCTCTCTCTCTCTCTCTCCCAGGCACTCCATCTCTCTCTCTCTCTCTCCCAGGCACTCCATCTCTCTCTCTCTCTCTCCCAGGCACTCCATCTCTCTCTCTCTCTCTCCCAGGCCCTCCATCTCTCTCTCTCCCACGCCCTCCATCTCTCTCTCTCTCTCTCCCTGGCCCTCCATCTCTCTCTATCTCTCCCAGGCCCATCATCTCTCTCTCTCTCCCAGGCCTTCCATCTCTCTCTCTCTCTCTCCCAGGCCCTCCATCTCTCTCTTTCTCTCTCTCCCAGGCCCTCCAGCTCTCTCTCTCTCTCCCTGGCCCTCCATCTCTCCCTCTCTCTCTCCAAGGCCCTCCATCTCTCTCTCTCTGTCCCACCCTCCCTCTCTCATAGTTAATTCCCCCATCTCTCTCCCCTAGACCGCCATCTCTTTCTCTCTCTCTCTCTCCCAGGCCATCCATCTCTGTCTCTCTCCCTGGCCCAACATCTCTCTCTCTCTCTCAGTCCCTCCCTCCCTTTCTCTCAGTTAATTCCCCCCTCTCTCTCTCCCAGACCCCCATCTCTCTCTCGCTCTCCCAGGCCCTCCATCTCGCGCTGTCTCTCTTTCCCAGGACCTCCATCTCGCGCTCTCTCTCTCTCCCAGGACCTCCATCTAACTCTCTCTCTCCCTGGCCCTCCATCTCTCTCTCTCTCCCTGGCCCTCCATTTCTCTCTCTCCTCCCTGGCCCCCCATCTCTCTCTCTCCTCCCTGGCCCTCCACCTCTCTCTCTCCACCCTGGCCCTCCATCTGTTTCTATCTCTCCCAGGCCCTCCATCTCTCTCTCTCCCACATCCTCCATCTCTCTCTCTCACAGGCCCTCCATCCCTCTCTCTCTCTCTCTCTCCCAGGCCCTCCATCTCTCTCTATCTCTCCCAGGCCCTCCATCTCTCTCTCTCCCACCCAGGCCCTCCATCTCTCTCTCTCTCTCCCAGGCCCTACATCTCTCTCTCTCTCTCTCCCAGCCCTCCATCTCTCTCTCTCTCTCAGTCCCTCCCTCCCACTCTCATAGTTAATTCCCCCCTCTCTCTCTCCCAGGCCTTCCATCTTTCTCTCTCTCTCAGTCCCTCCCTCCCACTCTCATAGTTAATTCCCCCCTCTCTCTCTCCCAGGCCTTCCATCTCTCTCTCTCTCTCTCAGTCCCTCCCTCCCACTCTCATAGTTAATTCCCCGCTCTCTCTCCCAGGCCCTCCATCTCTCTCTATCTCTCCCAGGCCCTCCATCTCGCTCTCTCTCTGTCCCTCCCTCCCTCTCTCATAGTTAATTCCCCCCTCTCTCTCTCTCTCTCTCCCAGGCCCTCCATCTCTCTCTCTCTCTCTCTCTCCCAGGCACTCCATCTCTCTCTCCCTCTCTCTCCCAGGCACTCCATCTCTCTCTCCCTCTCTCTCCCAGGCACTCCATCTCTCTCTCCCTCTCTCTCCCACGCACTCCATCTCTCTCTCCCTCTCTCTCCCACGCACTCCATCTCTCTCTCCCTCTCTCTCCCAGGCACTCCATCTCTCTATCCCTCTCTCTCCCAGGCACTCCATCTCTCTCTCATTCTCTCTCAGTCCCTCCCTCCCTCTCTCATAGTTAATTCCCCCCTCTCTCTCTCTCTCTCCCAGGCCCTCCATCTCTCTCTCTCTCTCTCTCTCTCCCAGGCACTCCATCTCTCTCTCCCTCTCTCTCCCAGGCACTCCATCTCTCTCTCCCTCTCTCTCCCAGGCACTCCATCTCTCTCTCCCTCTCTCTCCCAGGCACTCCATCTCTCTCTCCCTCTTTCTCCCACGCACTCCATCTCTCTCTCCCATGCACTCCATCTCTCTCTCTCTCTCAGTCCCTGCCTCCCTCTCTCTCTCTCCCAGGCCCTCCATCTCTCTCTCTCTCTCTGTCCCTCCCTCCCTCTCTCATAGTTAATTCCCCCCCCTCTCTCTCTCTCCCAGGCCCTCCATCTCTCTCTCTCTCTCTCTCCCAGGCACTCCATCTCTCTCTCCCTCTCTCTCCCAGGCACTCCATCTCTCTCTCCCTCTCTCTCCCAGGCACTCCATCTCTCTCTCCCTCTCTCTCCCAGGCACTCCATCTCTCTCTCCCTCTCTCTCCCAGACACTCCATCTCTCTCTCCCTCTCTCTCCCACGCACTCCATCTCTCTCTCCCTCTCTCTCCCACGCACTCCATCTCTCTCTCCCTCTCTCTCCCAGGCACTCCATCTCTCTCTCCCTCTCTCTCCCAGGCACTCCATCTCTCTCTCCCTCTCTCTCCCTGGCCCTCCATCTCTCTCTCTCTCTCTCCCAGGCCCTCCATCTCTCTCTCTCTCTCTCTCCCAGGCCCTCCATCTCTCTCTCTCTCTCTCCCAGGCCCTCCATGTCGCTCTCTCTCTCCCAGGCCCTCCATGTCGCTCTCTCTCTCTCCCAGGCCCTCCATCTCGCGCTCTCTCTCTCTCCCAGGACCTCCATCTCGCTCTCTCTCTCCCTGGCCCTCCATCTCTCTCTCTCTCTCCCTGGCCCTCCATCTCTCTCTCTCCTCCCTGGCCCTCCATCTCTCTCTATCTCTCCCAGGCCCTCCATCTCTCTCTCTCTCCCACATCCTCCATCTCTCTCTCTCTCCCAGGCCCTCCATCTCTCTCTCTCTCTCTCTCTCCCGGGCACTCCATCTCTCTCTCACTCTCTCCCAGGCCCTGCATCTCTCTCTCTCTCTCCCAGGTCCTCCATCTCTCTCTCTCTCTCCCAGGCCCTCCATCTCTCTCTCTCTATCTCTCTCTCTCCCAGGTCCTCCATCTCTCTCTCTCTCTCCCAGGTCCTCCATCTCTCTCTCTCTCCCAGGTCCTCCATCTCTCTCTCTCTCCCAGGTCCTCCATCTCTATCTCTCTCTCTCTCTCCCAGGCCCTCCATCTCACTCTCTCTCTCTCCCAGGCCCTCCATCTCTCTCTCTCTCTCTCTCTCCCTCTCTCTCCCAGGCCCTCCATCTCTCTCACTCTCTCCCAGGCCCTCCATCTCTCTCTCTCTCTCTCTCTCTCCCAGGCCCTCCATCTCTCTCTCTCTCTCTCTCTCTCCCAGGCCCTCCATCTCTCTCTCTCTCTCTCCCAGGCCCTCCATCTCTCTCTCTCTCTCTCCCAGGCCCTCCATCTCTCTCTCTCTCTCCCAGGCCCTCCATCTCTCTCTCTCTCCCCCAGGTCCTCAATCTCTCTCTCTCTCTCAGACCCTGCCTCCCTCTCTCTCTCTCCCAGGCCCTCCATCTCTCTCTCTATCTCTGTCCCTCCCTCCCTCTCTCATAGTTAATTCCCCCCTCTCTCTCTCTCTCCCAGGCCCTCCATCTCTCTCTCTCTCTCTCTCCCAGGCACTCCATCTCTCTCTCCCTCTCTCTCCCAGGCATTCCATCTCTCTCTCCCTCTCTCTCCCAGGCACTCCATCTCTCTCTCCCTCTCTCTCCCAGGCACTCCATCTCTCTCTCCCTCTCTCTCCCAGGCACTCCATCTCTCTCTCCCTCTCTCTCCCAGGCACTCCATCTCTCTCTCCCTCTCTCTCCCAGGCACTCCATCTCTCTCTCCCTCTCTCTCCCAGGCACTCCATCTCTCTCTCCCTCTCTCTCCCAGGCACTCCATCTCTCTCTCTCTCCCAGGCACTCCATCTCTCTATCCCTCTCTCTCCCAGGCACTCCATCTCGCTCTCACTCTCTCTCAGTCCCTCCCTCCCTCTCTCATAGTTAATTCCCCCCTCTCTCTCTCTCTCCCAGGCCCTCCATCTCTCTCTCTCTCTCTCTCCGAGGCACTCCATCTCTCTCTCCCTCTCTCTCCCAGGCACTCCATCTCTCTCTCCCTCTCTATCCCAGGCACTCCATCTCTCTCTCCCACGCACTCCATCTCTCTCTCCCTCTCTCTCCCATACACTCCATCTCTCTCTCTCAGTCCCTGCCTCCCTCTCTCTCTCTCCCAGGCCCTCCATCTCTCTCTCTCTCTCTGTCCCTCCCTCCCTCTCTCATAGTTAATTCCCCCCTCTCTCTCTCTCTCCCAGGCCCTCCATCTCTCTCTCTCTCCCAGGCAATCCATCTCTCTCTCCCTCTCTCTCCCAGGCACTCCATCTCTCTCTCCCTCTCTCTCCCAGGCCCTCCATCTCTCTCTCCCTCTCTCTCCCACGCACTCCATCTCTCTCTCTCTCTCTCTCTCTCCCAGGCCCTCCATCTCTCTCTCTCTCTCTCCCAGGCCCTCCATGTCGCTCTCTCTCTCCCAGGCCCTCCATGTCGCTCTCTCCCTCTCCCAGGCCCTCCATCTCGCGCTCTCTCTCTCTCCCAGGACCTCCATCTCGCTCTCTCTCTCCCTGGCCCTCCATCTCTCTCTCTCTCTCCCTGGCCCTCCATCTCTCTCTCTCCTCCCTGGCCCTCCATCTCTATCTCTCCCAGGCCCTCCATCTCTCTCTCTCTCCCACATCCTCCATCTCTCTCTCTCTCCCAGGCCCTCCATCTCTCTCTCTCTCTCTCTCCCAGGCACTCCATCTCTCTCTCTCTCTCTCTCCCAGGCCCTGCATCTCTCTCTCTCTCTTCCAGGTCCTCCATCTCTCTATCCCTCTCTCTCCCAGGCACTCCATCTCGCTCTCACTCTCTCTCAGTCCCTCCCTCCCTCTCTCATAGTTAATTCCCCCCTCTCTCTCTCTCTCCCAGGCCCTCCATCTCTCTCTCTCTCTCTCCGAGGCACTCCATCTCTCTCTCCCTCTCTTTCCCAGGCACTCCATCTCTCTCTCCCTCTCTCTCCCAGGCACTCCATCTCTCTCTCCCACGCACTCCATCTCTCTCCCTCTCTCTCCCATGCACTCCATCTCTCTCTCTCTCTCAGTCCCTGCCTCCCTCTCTCTCTCTCCCAGGCCCTCCATCTCTCTATCTCTCTCTGTCCCTCCCTCTCTCTCTCATAGTTAATTCCCCCCTCTCTCTCTCTCTCCCAGGCCCTCCATCTCTCTCTCTCTCCCAGGCACTCCATCTCTCTCTCCCTCTCTCTCCCAGGCACTCCATCTCTCTCTCCCTCTCTCTCCCAGGCCCTCCATCTCTCTCTCCCTCTCTCTCCCAGGCCCTCCATCTCTCTCTCCCTCTCTCTCCCACACACTCCATCTCTCTCTCTCTCTCTCTCCCAGGCCCTCCATCTCTCTCTCTCTCTCTCTCCCAGGCCCTCCATGTCGCTCTCTCTCTCCCAGGCCCTCCATGTCGCTCTCTCTCTCCCAGGCCCTCCATGTCGCTCTCTCTCTCCCAGGCCCTCCATGTCGCTCTCTCTCTCCCAGGCCCTCCATGTCGCTCTCTCTCTCTCCCAGGCCCTCCATCTCGCGCTCTCTCTCTCTGGCCCTCCATCTCTCTCTCTCTCTCCCTGGCCCTCCATCTCTCTCTCTCCTCCCTGGCCCTCCATCTCTCTCTATCTCTCCCAGGCCCTCCATCTCTCTCTCTCTCCTACATCCTCCATCTCTCTCTCTCTCCCAGGCCCTCCATCTCTCTCTCTCTCTCTCTCAGGCACTCCATCTCTCTCTCTCTCTCTCCCAGGCCCTGCATCTCTCTCTCTCTCTCTCCCAGGTCCTCCATCTCTCTCTCTCTATCTCTCTCTCTCCCAGGTCCTCCATCTCTCTCTCTCTCTCTCCCAGGTCCTCCATCTCTCTCTCTCTCCCAGGTCCTCCATCTCTCTCTCTCTCCCAGGCCCTCCATCTCTCTCTCTCTCCCAGGCCCTCCATCTCTCTCTCTCTCCCAGGCCCTCCATCTCTCTCTCTCTCCCAGGCCCTCCATCTCTATCTCTCTCTCTCTCCCAGGCCCTCCATCTCTCTCTCTCTCTCTCTCCCAGGCCCTCCATCTCTCTCTCTCTCTCTCTCTCTCCCTCTCTCTCCCAGGCCCTCCATCTCTCTCACTCTCTCCCAGGCCCTCCATCTCTCTCTCTCTCTCTCTCTCTCCCAGGCCCTCCTTCTCTCTCTCTCTCTCTCTCTCTCCCTCCCAGGCCCTCCATCTCTCTCTCTCTCTCCCAGGTCCTCCATCTCTCTCTCTCTCCCAGGCCCTCCATCTCTCTCTCTCTCCCAGGCCCTCCATCTCTCTCTCTCTCCCAGGCCCTCCATCTCTCTCTCTCTCCCAGGCCCTCCATCTCTATCTCTCTCTCTCTCCCAGGCCCTCCATCTCTCTCTCTCTCTCTCTCCCAGGCCCTCCATCTCTCTCTCTCTCTCTCTCTCTCCCTCTCTCTCCCAGGCCCTCCATCTCTCTCACTCTCTCCCAGGCCCTCCATCTCTCTCTCTCTCTCTCTCTCTCTCTCCCAGGCCCTCCTTCTCTCTCTCTCTCTCTCTCTCTCTCCCTCCCAGGCCCTCCATCTCTCTCTCTCTCTCTCCCAGGCCCTCCATCTCGCTCTCTCTCTCTCTCCCATGCCCTCCATCTCTCTCTCTCTCTCCCTGGCCCTCCATCTCTCTCTCTCTCACAGGCTCTCCCTCCCTCTCTCACAGTTCATTCCCCTTCTCTCCCTCCCAGGCCTTCCCTCTCTCTCTCCATCTCTATCTGAGATGCTTCACTCTCTGCGAGACCCTACACCCTCTGTCTCTCCCAGGCCCTCCCTGTACTGCAGTATGAGCAGTGACGCCTATTTGTATGAACTGGCTGGTTTTTCCATGAAAACTGGAAACTCCTTCACAAATCCATCATCGGAATATACTAGCTAGGAGCTGGAGTAGGCCAATTGGTCACTCAAGCCTGCTCCGCCAGTCAATAAGATCATGGCTGATCCAATTGTGGCCTCAATTCCACATCCCACTTACCCCAATATCCTTTGATTCCCTTGTTAATCAAGAATCTATGTATCTCTGCATTGAAAATAGAGTGACGTTGCCTACACTGCTCTCTGGGGAAGAGGGTTCCAAAGATTTACAACTCTCAACAGAAACTTTCTTCTCTCCATCTTAAATTAGTGCATCCTTATTTTTAATCTGTGTACCCTTGTTCTAGTCTCTTTCACAAGGACAACATCCACCCTGTTAAGCCCCCTCAGGAGCTTATATTTTTCAATAATATTGCCTATCATTCTTCTAAACTCCACTGGAAAGAGGCCCAGCCTATCTCACCTTTCCTCAAAAGATGACTCACCCCACCAATACCAATCCCAATGGTCAGTTGAGTGAACCTTCTTTGGGCTGCTTCTAATGCATTTATGTCTTTTCTTAAATAAGGAGACCAAAACTGTACACAGTCCAGATGTGATCTCATCAATGAGCCAATTGTACAAACCTCCACTCGTTTTATGTCTTCCTCAAGAACATTCAGCTCCTTCTGTAACTGGTCCAGTTGCTGTGAAAAGAAATCAGAGGCGGTTAAACCAGGCAATAATCTCCATGGATATAAATTCCCTTCAACAATTCTGTTTCCAGTACTGCCCCTGCTCCCACACCTCGCGGCCTCGCCTCCAGGTACAGGCCTCGCCATCCCCATACAGTCACACAATCCCCCACTTGGACACAAAAAAGCTGGGATCTGCACAGTGCTTTGCACCATCCCAGACTGTCCTAAAGTGCTTTTCAGCCAATGAGGTAGTTTTGACGTGTAGTCACTGGCAAATTGGGCACAGCAGGATTCCACTAAGAGCACTGTGAATTGAGATTTTTTTTTTTAAGTTGTTTTAGCTGAGTGATAAGTTTTGGTTTCCTGCTCTTTTTTGCATTGGTGGCTGTGGGAACCTTGATGTCCACCCAAGGGGGCAGATACGGCCTTAGTTTAATCTCTTATCGAAAAGATTGCACCTCTGTCGCTGCGAGTATCAGCCTAGCTTCTTGTGCTGAAGTTTCTAGAGTGGGACTTGATGCAGTAGCCTTTTGACTTAGAGGACAGGGAGCATTACCCACTGAGCCACGCTGACATGTGGGAGCAAGAACTGTTTGTAGACTTTATCTCAATCTAGCCTTCAAACGCGCAAGCTCACCGGAAATAAGAGGTATAATATATAAAATATACATCAAACCAACCTCCTTCTTATTCCTTTTTGCTTCCTGAAGAAATTCCATTAGGATCTGCAGCTGGGCTGCCTGCGATTCCTAAATAACAAAGATGTAGATGTTACAAATGGCAACACCCATTTACATATCACCTTTCAATGCCCAATGGTCCTGTCGTTGCACTGCTTACGAGGTTTACATTCGGATTGAGGGCACTGTAAGGTGGACCGAACTGCCTCAGCACTCTACAGGATGAATGCAGCACTAAGCCAAACAGACAAGTTGGCCAAAGGGAACAGGAAGTGGCTTTTCAGTCCCTTGAGCCTGCTCTGCCATCCCATTAGGTTATGCCTCATCTGTAACTCAACTCCATTTACAGTACCTGCCGAAGTTCAATGCTACAGGTGCTGGAAATCTGAAGTAAGATTAGAAAATAACGGAAACACTCAGGTCAGGCAGCATCAATGGAGAGAGAGTTAACACATCAGGTCAGTGAACTTTCGTCAGAACACTGATTTTCTCTCGGCAGATGCTGCCTGACCTGCTATTCCTGAATATTCCCAGCAATGTTTCTATTCCACCAATCTGCCTTCGCATCATTTCCCTTCCTTTATCCATCTCAGCTTTGAAAATTTCAATTGACTCCCAGCTTTTGGGAAAATTCCAAATTTTCACACGATTTTGGGTTGCAAAGTGCTTAATCCTTTTCCTCAGCGGCCTAATTCTAATTGTAAGGTTTTGACCCTGGTTCTGGATTTCTCCAGCAGAGACAAGTTTCTGTCTGTATCAACACCATCAAAAACAATATCACTTCAAACACCTCAATCACAGAACCCCTTAATATTCAGGTCTTTGTGCATCGTGATTTGGAACCGTATCAGAATTGTTCATCAGAATGGGATTTACAGTTTTTAACTATGCAACAACTTCCCTATATGTAACACTTTAATGTAACAGAATGATCCAAAACTTTTCACAGGAACATTATCAAGCAAAATATTAAACTGAATCTCATAAGGAGAATAGGGCAGGTGATCAAAAATTTGGTCAACGAGGAAGGTTTTAAGTGACTTCTTGATGGAGGACAACTAGATGAAGAGAGTTAGTAAGCAAATTCCAGCTCTTCAGAAGCCAATAGTTGAGTGATTAGAATAGGGGATGTGCAAGAGGCTAGAATTGGGGAAATCTGAGACATAGGAGGAGATTAGAGGTAAGGAAGAGGATGCTGATGACATATTGGGAGAAACGAGACAGTAGAGGTAAATTGAGGAGGTGGTGGCTGTGCTGAAAAGGCTTGTGGAATGAATAAAAGTGGGTAAGTCACCTGGTTCAGGTGGCTTTAACCCAGATTGTGAAGTGAAGTGGGGTTGGAGCTAGTGGAAGGGCTTGCCAAAATCTTCCCTAGGTATGGGGAAAGAGTCAGAAGATTGGAGAGTGGCAAATGTTACATACTTATTGAGAAGGTGGCTACAGGCCAGTCAATTTAACATCAGTGGTGGATGAAGTTTTAGAAACAATAATTATGGGAAAAAATCAGGAGAGCCAGCAGAGATTTGTAAAATATTGAAGAGAGACACATTTTACTGAAGCTTTTTGTCTTGCATTCATCAGGGCAAATGCAAGAATGCCAAATTTCAAATGATTCCAACAATTTATACCACAGAAGAGGATGCTAACTGGTTGGCAAGTTGACTCTGACTGGCATAGAAAATGCAATGGGGAGCTTTGTAAAAAGCAGATCCTGTTTGGCTCATCTAATTGAACTTGATGATGAAGTAACAGAGAAGGTTGAAGAAGGGAATATTGTGGATGTTATCTATAAGGATTTTACCAAAGTCTTTGACAAAGTACCACATAAAATGCAATTGAGGCTCCTGGAATGGCTTTAATTAAATATTAGCTTAAGGACAGAAAAGCAGCAAATTGTGGCAAATGCTTTTTCAGCCTGGAGGAAGTATTTACTGGGGTTTTTTTCACTGCATAAATGACTTGGATATTGGAATAGAGAGTAAAATTTCAAAATTTGCCACAATACAAAACCAGGAGGAGTGGCAAACAGTGAGGATGATTCCAATTGACTGTGACAGGACATAGACAGACTAGCAGAATGGGCAGCTGGATTTTAATAGAGAGAAGTGTGAGGTGATGCATTTTGGCAGAAGGGCTAGAGAGAGGCAATATAGACCAAATGACACAATTGTAAAGAGTGTGTGGGAGAGAGAGATCTGGGGGCTCATGGGCATTGATCTTTGAAGGTAACAGGACATATGGAGAGTGCGGTTAGTAAAGCAGATGGGATTGTGCTTCATAAGCAGAGGTATTGGGTACATAAGCAGGGAAGTTATGCTAAACCTTTATAAAGCTCTGGTTAGGCCACAACTAGAACATGACCAGAACTGGACACCACACTTTAGGAATGATGTGAGGGTCCTTGAGAGGGTGCAGAGGAGATTTACCAGAATGGTTCCAGGGATGAGGGATTTTAGTTACAAGGTTAGGTTGGAGAAGCTGGGGTTGTTCTCCTTGGAGCAAAGGAGTTTGAGAGGAGATTTAATAGAGGGATATAAGATTAGGACAGGTTTAGATAAGGTCGACAAAGAAAAGCTGTTCCCATTGGCTGATGGTACAAAGACTGGGGGACACAGACTTAAGGTTTTGAACAAGACATACAGGGGGAATGTGAGGAAGAACTTGTTTACACAGCGAGCAGTGATGACCTGGAACTTGCTGTCCACGAGGGGGATGGAAGCAGAGACGACGAATAATTTCAACAGGAAATTGGATGGGAACTTCAGGGAAATAAACTTAAAAGGTTACAGGGAAATGGAACTGACTGGATTGCTCCCTGGAGAGCCAGCAATAGCGTGATGAGCCAAATGGGCTCATTTTGTGCCGTAAATGACTCTGAATTTACGATTTGAACACAGGAATAAAAATTTTAAAATGAAAGCATGGCCAGACGCCAAGTCAATGTAGATCAGCAGGCAATGGGGTAATGGGTGAGTGGGACTTGGTGCGAAATCGAATATGGATGGAGTTTTGGATGAACTGAAGTTTAGTGGGTACAAGGTGAGAGGGCTGCTGAGATAAAGCACACAGCAGAGGCCATTCGGTCCATCATACCTGGTTCTCTCTTAGAGCCATCAGATTACTCCCACTCACTTGCTCTTGCCGGTGCCAATTGCCTTTTGAATATTACTGAATTTACTTTCAGAAGCCTTTCAGGCAGTGCATTCCAGATCACAACAACTTACTGTGTAAAACCATTTTCCTCATGCCACCTCTGATTCTTTTGTCAATAATTTTAGATCTGTGCCCTCTGGTAGAGAAGGAAAATCCGGTACTGGTCTTTCTAACGTTGTCAGCTGTACCACAGTTGGCAGCACTCTTCCTCAAAAAGTTGAGTTCACTCCAGAGACTTCAGCTCAAAAATCAAGATTGACACTCCAGCGCAGTAAATGAGTGAGTGGGGCACTTTTAGAGTGCTGCTTTTTCAGATAAAATATTAAAGCAAAGCCTCGCCTGCTCTCTCAGCAAAGTTCCCATGGCACTATTTTGAAAGAAGAGCAATCCCAATGTCCTTGCCAAGATGCACCAACAATCAACATTACTGCAAACAACCGACTGCATGGGAATCACATTGCTGTTTGTGGAACCTCAATAGATGGTAGTATGGTGATAATGTTACTGGACTAATAACCCAGAGGCTCTAGAGACATGAGTTCAAAACCCACCAGAGCAGCTAGGGGAATTTGTATTCAATTAATTAATAAATCTGGAATAAGAAAATGATGAAACTTAACATTTTGTATTAAAGACCCAACTGGTTCACTAATGTCCTTTACGGAAGGAAATCTACTCTCTTACCTGGTCTGGACCCACAGTAACATGGTTGACTCCTAACTGCCATCAGAAAGGGCCGAGCACATCACTCAGTTATGTCAAACAGCTACAGAAATGTAGAAAATAAAGCAGTCCATGTTCAAATGCAGCAAGACCTGGACAATATCCAGGCTTGGGCTGACAAGTGGCAAGTAACATTCATGCCACACAATGGTCAGGCAATGACATGTCCAACAAGAGAGAATCCAACCATTGCCCCATGTTCAATGGCATTACCATCACTGAATCCTCCACTATCCTGGGGGATACCAGTGACCAGAAAATGAACTGGACTAGCTGTATAAATAGTTTAGCTACAAGAACAGGTCAGAAGCTAGGAATCATGTGATGAGTAATTCGCCCCCGAATCCCCAAAGCCTGTCCACCAACTACAAGGCACAAGTCAGGAGTGTGATGGAATACTCCCCATTTGTCTGGATGAGTGCAGCTCCCACAACACTCAAGAAGCTGCACACCGTCCAGGACAAAGCAGCTGCTTGATTGGCACCACATCCACAAACATTTGCTCCCTCCACCACTGATGAACAGTAGCAGCAGTGTGTACCATTTACAAGGTGCACTGCAGGAATTCGCCAAGGCTCCTTAAACAGCACCTTCCAAACCCACGACCATTATCATCTGAAAGGATATGGGCAACAGATAGATGGGAACACAACAACCTGCAAGTTCCCCTCCAAGTCATTCACCATCCTGACTTGGAAATATATCACCATTCCTTCAATGTCACTGGGTCAAAATCCTGGAACTCCCTCCTTAACAGCACTGTGGATGTATCTACACCACATGAACTGAAGAGGTTCAAAAAGGCAGCTCACCACCACCTTTTCAAGGGCAACTAGGGATGGGCAATAAATGCTGGCCCAGCCAGCGAAGCCCACATCCCATGAATGAATTAATAAAAAAGGAATCAAAGAGTGGACTACCTGTATCAACCTAGGTACCAGAAACAATAACAGCACACCAAGCCCAGTCCACCCTGCAAAATCCTCCTTACTAACATCCAGAGGCTTCAGCCAATTTGGGAGAGCTATCTCACAGACTAGTCGAGCAACAACCTGACATAGTCATCCTCATGGAATCATACCTCACAGCCTATGTCCAGGACTCCTCCATCATTATCCTGGGTGTGACCTGTTCCACTGACAGGGCAGGCCCACTGGAGATGGGAGCACAATGGCATACAGCCAGGAAGCAGTGGCTCTGGGTATCCTTAACATCGACTCCAGACCCCATATTGATTGATGCCATCAGGTCAAATATGCACAAGGAAACCTCTGGTTGGTTTCCACCTACTGCCCTCGTCTGATGAATTAGTGCTCCTCCATGTTGAATACTTTGAAGAAGCACTGAGGGTGGCAAGGGCACAGAATGTACTCAGGTGGGAGGACTTCAATGTTTATTATCAAGAGTGGTACTACAGCACCACTGCTGAACAAGCTGGCCAAGCCAATCATGAGCAAAGTGTTATGATTCCAGTTGATGTTACTACTGGTCAAGTCAGATCCCAGGGTGAATAACGGCTTGGTAAATCCTAACTTTTATTTTTTTTGTTTAGAAACGTGGAGAGGAGTCACAGAGGTCTGTTGATGAACCTCTAACAAAAGAGTGAAACATTTATTAAACAATGAAAAACTACATTACATTATTCTTTCACCCACAACTATACAGAAATATACAGATTCATAAGAATAGAACAAGTTACAAAATCCATCTTATGCTATAATGTTCACAGTAAGTATACAGTCCATAAACTAATAGGCAAATCGTGGTTGGATATTTATACTCCGAAACTAAGTGACAGAGGCCATCAAAGCAACTTCTGTGGATCTCTCATCAACTCCCCCACCCCACCACCGCCTCTCCCGGATGCTCATCACACAGTGAGCCAAGCAGTCTCACTTAACCCTGTCTTTCACGAGGATTCCTAATCTTCACACTCTAAGAACCCACCTTTGAATCTTCTCCCAAACAATGCTTTCACTTGGACGCCTTGAACCAGGATCCACCTCCAAGATTTCGATCTCTGCTTCCTGTTCCTAGCCTCCGAATCGCCATGTGCATTAAATTTTCACTGTCCATGCACACCCAGGCACGCCAACAGATATCACTGCTGCACAGACCCATAGTAAGTCACCAACCTTGGGTTGTCTCCGCGGATCATCTGGCTTCTCACAAGCCTACTTGTTTTTAAGTCTGCTTCCTGCAACTCTGTCTTTTTAACTTGGAGCCTTTTCTTCTGCTGTTTACTTTCAATTCAACTGAACAGGACCTGTCTTTGTTCCTAGGCTTGACTGTCTTCTTGGGAGCTCTCCCTGTCCCAATCCCTGGTTTTTTGGAACTTTCTTCTCTCCTTTTGGACCTGCCCCCTGAAGCTTCCACTCTCGTGTCCAACTTCTTCTGGCATCTTCTGCAGAATGACGTTCTCTTCTGGGTCACCTGACCCCTTTGTCTTGCTGTTTCACTTTTGAGGTTTTCTTTCCCTTCTGCGCAAGCGTAGGGATAGCTTCAAATCAAAAAAACTGAAAAAGATCGATCTGCGCACAAGCGCAAGGCCACTTAGCAGCTTAACACCAAGAAATGCGACCATTCTCCAGCCAACACTTGCAGAACCCGAAGATCGTAAAAAAGAACATGCATGGGCCAGCACGTTCGCAGAAATCATTGAGGCATATTTGGAACTGTAGCTCCCAGTCACCGAAGTCCCAAACTTCTGATTTTAAAAGGTAACTTATCTTTCCTTTCTTGGATTCTTGGATGCAAGGTATTGTCAACAGTGCTATCAAGCAGCACTTCCTCAGCAATAACCTGCTCACTAATGCTTAGTTTCAGTTCCACCAGGGCCACTCAGCTCCTGACCACATTACAGCCTTGGTTCAAACATGGACAAAAGAGCTGAACTCCCAAGGTGAGGTGAGAGTGACTGCCCCCGAAATCAAGGCTGCGTTTGACTGAGTGTGGCATCAAGGAGCCCTGGCAAAACTGGAGTCAATAGAAATCGGGGGAAAACACTCCGCTGGTTGCAGTCATACCTAGCACAAAGGAAGATAGGTGTGGTTGTTGGAGGTCAGTCATCTCAGTCCCAGGACTTAACTGCAGGAGTTCCTCAGGGGAGTGTTCTCAGCCCAACCATCTTCAGCTTTTTTAAAATTCATTTACGGGTTGGCTAGGCCAACGTTTATTGCCCATCCCTAATTGCTGTTTCATCAATGACCTTCCTTCCATCATAAGGTCAGAAGTGGGGATGTTCGCTGATGATTGCACAATATTCAGCACCATTCACAACTCCTCAAATGCTGAGATAAAAACAAAAAAACTGCGGATGCTGGAAATCCAAAACAAAAACAGAATTACCTGGAAAAACTCAGCAGGTCTGGCAGCATTGGCGGAGAAGAAAAGAGTTGACGTTTCGAGTCCTCATGACCCTTCGACAGAACTTGAGTTCGAGTCCAAGAAAGAGTTGAAATATAAGCTGGTTTAAGGTGTCTCTCTCTCTCTCTCTCTCCCCCCCCACACACACACACACACACACACACACACACACACACACACACCTTAAACCAGCTTATATTTCAACTCTTTCTTGGACTCGAACTCAAGTTCTGTCGAAGGGTCATAAGGACTCGAAACGTCAACTCTTTTCTTCTCCGCCGATGCTGCCAGACCTGCTGAGTTTTTCCAGGTAATTCTGTTTTTGTTTTCCTCAGATGCTGATGCAGTCCATGTCCAAATGCAGCAAGAACTGGACAATATTCAGGCTTGGGCTGACAAGTGGCAAATAACATTCACGCCACACAAGCGCCAAGCAATGACCATCTCCAACAAGAGAGAATTTAACCATCACCCCATGACATTCAATGGCATTACCACCGATGAATCCCTCACTATCAACATCCTGGGGTTACCACTGACCAGAAAATGAATTGGGCTAGCCATATAAATACTGTGGCTACAAGAGCAGATCAGAGGCTTGGAATCCTGTGATGAGTAACTCAACACCTGACTCTCCAAAATTTGTTCATCATCTACAAGGAACAAGTCAGGAGTGTGATGGAATACTCACCATTTGCCTGGATGAGTGCAGCTCCAACAGCACTCAAGAAGCTTGTCACCATCCAGGACAAAGGGGCCCGCTTGATTGGCACCCGAACACCACCTTAAACATTCAATCCCTCCACCCAGTATGTACCATCTACAAGATGCACTGCAACAATTCACCAAGGCTTATTCGACAGCACCTTCCAAACATACAAACATAGAAATTTGGAGGTATTGGCCACTTGAATCCTCTAGCTGATCTGACTGTAACCTCACTTCCACATTCCTACCTACCCCGATAAGCTTTCACCCCATTGTTAATCAAGAATCTACCTAGCTCAGCCTTCAAGATGTTCAAAGACTCTAATTCCGCTGCCTTTAGAGGAAGACACTCTACCCTCAGAAGTTATGAACATATGAAATAGGAGGCGGCGGCCACCTGGCCCCCCCGAGCCTGCTCTGCTATTCAATAAGATCATGGCTGATCTGTTTGTGTTTTGAATTCCACATTCCCATCTATCCCGATAACCGTTGATTCCCTCGCCTCACAAGAATCTATCTACCCCGCCTTAAAAATATTCAATGACCCCGCCTCCGATACCTTTTGAGGCAGTGAGTTTGAAAGTCGCACAACCCTCAGAAAAAAATTCTCCTCATCTCTAATTTTCAAACATTATTCCCTAGTTCTGGACTCATCAGTCCAGGATGTACCAGAGGAAACATCCTTTTCACATCGACCTTGTCAATATCGTTCAGGATCTTATATACTTCAATCAAGTCACACCTCTCTCCAGTGGAAACAAGCCCACTCTGTCTAACCTTTCCTCATAAGATAACCCACTTATTCCAGGTATCAATCTAGTAAACCTACTCTGAACCACTGCCAATGCATTTGCTTCATTCCTTAAATAAGGAGACCAAAGCTGCACACAGTATGTTAGATGTAGTCTCACCAATGCCCTGTATAACTGAAGCATAACATTCTTATTTTTATGTTCAATTCTTCTCATATAAAAGGATAGCATTCCATTAGCCTTCTTAATTGCTTGATGTACCTGCAAACTAACTAACTTCTTGTCCATTGAGCACTAGAACACCTAGATCCCTCTGCACCTTGGAATTCTGCAGCTGTCCTTCATTTAAGTAATGCTGTTTTTTTTATTCTTCCAGCCAAAGTGAAAACTTCACATTTTCCTACATTATGCTCCATCTGCCAGATTTTGCCCACTCAACCTATCTATATCTGTCTGCAACCTCATGTCCGCTTCACAAGTCATTTCCAAATTTAGCTACCCTCTTATAACATCTTTATAATAGCTTCTAACATTTTCCCTATGATCGATGTTAAGCTAACTGGCCTGTGGTTTCATGCTTTCTGCTTCCCTCCCCTTTTGAATAAAGGAGTAACATCTGCTATTTCCCAATCTAACAGTACCTTTCCCAAATCTAGAGAATTTTGGAAAATTAAAATTAACACATCAACAATCTCACTCGCCACTTAATTTAAGACCTGAGGGTGAAGTCCATCAGGACCTGGGGACTTATCAGCCTGCAGCTCCAACAATTTGCTTAGTACCACTTCCGTGGTAACTGCAATTTTGAGTTCCTCCCTTGAAGCTCCTGTTTTATAGCTAATCCTGGGCTGTTACTTGCAGCCTCATAGTGAAGACCGATGCAAAATACCAGTTCAATTCATCTGCCATCTCTTATTTTCCATTACTAATTCCCCAGACTCACTTTCTATAGGGCCAACATTCACTTTGTTAACTCATTCCTTATTAAATATCGAGAGAGGCTTATTTTCCATATTTGTATTTCTAACTAGTTTTCTCTTGTACTCTAATTTTTTCCTCCTTAGCAATCTTATAATAATTCTTTGCTGTTTTTCATATCCTGCCCAATCTTCAAACCTACCACACATCTTTGCAAAGTTATATGCTTTTTAAGTTTGAGACTGTCCTTAACTTTTTAAATCAACCTCAATGTTGAGTCCTCCCCTTGGAATTTTTCTTTCTCGTTGGAGCATATTCTGAAATGTCTCTTTAAATGTCTGCCACTGCATCTCTATTGACCTATCCTTTAACTTAATTTGCCAGTTCACTTTAGCTAGCTCTGCTTTCATGCCCTCATAATTGTCCTTGTTTGAGTTTAAATTACTTGTCTTGGACCTACTCTTCTCTCCCTCAAACTGAACATAAAATTCAATCATGTTATGATTGCTGTTCCTGGGGGCCCCTTCACCACATGGTCACTAATTAATTCTACCTCAATGCACAATACCAGGTCTGGTATAGCCCGCTCTCTGGCTGGCTCCAGAACACGTTGTTCTCAGAAAGTATCCCAAAAAAATTCTCTGAGCTCCTCATCTACGCGATCTTTGCCTATCCTATTTTTCCAGTCTATATGTAGATTAAAATCTCCCATGACTATTGTCATCTCTTTCTGACAAGCTCCCATTATTTATCTCTTTATACTCTGTCCTACCGTGGGGATACTGTTAGGGGACCTGTACACCACTCCCACAAGTGGCTTCTTGCCTTTATCATTTCTCATCTCAACCTTCCACATCGTGGTTTCTATTGTGCTACTACCATCATTAAGTAACAGAATCATAGAGGTCTACAGCATAGGAAAAGGCCTTTCAGTCCATCAAGTCTGCGCCAGTCAAACAAGTACCTCGCTATTCTAATCCCATTTCCCAGCACGAGGCATATATCCTTGTATGCAGTGGCATCGCAAGTGCACATCCAAATACTTAAATGTTATGAGGGTTTCTGCTTCTACCACCCTTTCAGGCAGAGTGTTCCAGATTCCCATCACCCTCTGGGTGAAAAAATTCTTCCTCACATCCCCTCTAAACCTCCTGCCCCTTACCTTAAAACTATGCCCCCTGGTTATTGATCCCTCCACCAATGGGAAAAGTTCCTTCCTGTCCACCCTATCCAAACCCCTCATAATTTTATACACCTCAATCATGTCCCTCCTCAATCTCCTCTGTTCCAGGTAAAATAACCCCAGTCTATCCAAACTCTCTTCATAACTAAAACTCTCCAGCCCAGGCAACATCCTGGTAAATCTCCTCTGCAATCTCTCTACTGCAATCTCATCCTTCCTATAATGCAGATTCCAGAACTGCATGCAATACTCTAGCTGTGGCCTAACCACCGTTTTATACAGTTCCAGCATACCCTCTCTGCTCTTATATTCTATGCCTCGGCTAATAAAGGCAAGTATTCCAAATGCCTTCTTAACCACCTTATCTACCTGCCCTGCTACCTTAAGGGACCAGTGGACATGTACACCAAGGTCCCTCTGATCCTCGGTACTTCCTAGGGTCCTATCATTACTTGTGTATTCCCATGCCTTGTTTGTCCTCCCAAAGTGTATCCCCTCACACTTAACTGGACTAAATTCCATTTGCCACTGATCAGCCCATCTGACCAGCCCGTCTATATCCTCCTGTAATCTAAGGCTAACCTCCTCACTATTTACCACCCCATCGATTTTCGTGTCATCTGCGAACTTACTGATCAACCCTCCGACATTCAAGTCTAAATCATTTATATATACCACAAACAAGGGATCCAACACCGATCCCTGTGGAACCCCACTGGACATAGGCATCCAGTCGCAAAAACACCCCTCAACCATCATCCTCTGCTTCCTGCCACTCAGCCAATTTTGGATTCAATTTACCAAATTGCCTTGGATCCCATGGGCTCTTACCTTTGTTATCAGTCTCCCATGCAGGACCTTATCAAAAGCCTTGCTGAAGTCCAAGTAGGCTACGTCAAATGTATTGCCCTCATCTACACACCTGGTCACCTCTTCAAAAAAATTCTACCCAACTGTTTAATTTAGGTTAACAGAATACGAGCACCAGGTTTGTAAACTTAACTTTTTATTGAACAAACTGTCATTAACCATTGGCAAAAGAATGAAATATGAACTGCTAACTTCTAACATTATAACTTACACTCTACCCCCTTCTTAAATCCCTATAAACACAAACACACAAGACACACAAAAACATGGATTTTAAGGGTGGGATAAAACCATTCCAAAGCACCAATCCAGAGGACAGGATTTGATGGGTTGATTTTGATTGATATCTTCCAAATTTCTTTCAGTTCTTTTTGATGACATTAGGTGGTCTTCCAGCACTTTCAGTATTTAGTTCATTGGTTGAGAACTTGCTTTTCCATGTCTCCAATAGTGGTTTTCCCTTTTTCCTTTTTACAAGAGTTTCTTCAGAGAGGGGGAGGGAGGGAGAGAGGGGGAGGGAGGGAGAGAGAGTAGGTTATAGAGATGTGAGAAAAAGAGATTTTAGATGTTTTGTCTTTGCAGGCCAGGAGCTTTCTGCATTGCTACCACATAACCCTGGTCACCTGGTCAGGATCCAATTAAAATGCTGTTGTCAGGCAGCTCCCTTGGTCCAGGACTCCTTTCCAGCACCATCCTGTCTTTCATAGCACAGTCTTCCAGGAATGCAACATTGTATATATCTCTCATTCTGTTCCAGTAGGCATGTTCTTTAAACTGCAGCATTGTAATTCTAATCCACAATCCAGCATAAAAATAAAAAGGCATGCTCTTTTCAACAGTCCAATGGAAATAAAAAGATATGTTCCTTACATGCCTCCACTCCTTAAAAAGAGATGAAACGCCATTTCAAAAATGCATTTCATCACAAGGTATATGACACATGGACAACAAAACATGAGGCTTACTTCCATTCATTCTTCCTCCCCCCTTCAGCATTTCCTACCCCTTTAACTTATTTTAACTTTCCACCTGGGATAATGCATCCACGATCATATCTTTGCCGGCAATGTGAACAATCTTTACATTGAATAGCTGAGACAACTGACTCCATCTGAACAGTCTTGCATTTTGAGTTTAAACTTTTCAATGAGCGCCAGGGGATTATGGTCAGTGTAGATTACTGTTTCTTTGTTATTGTGTCAGACATAACCCTCAATGTGTTGAAGAGAAACAACACGCTAGAGTTTCTTTTTCTACTTAAGATATTGATTTAGTTTTTTGGAAAAGTACTCCACCGGCTTCTCTATCCCTAATTGATCATGTAATAGGACTGCACCTACCCCCAAGTCGCTAGCATCAATTGCCATTTTAAAAGGTTTGGTAAAGTCAGGGGCAGCCAACACTAGTTCATTTATTAAGATTGCCTCTAGCTTTTCAAAAGCTGTTTAGCATTCTGCTGACCATACCATTTTTGTCTGCTTTCTTAACAAATTGGTGAGAAGTGAAGCTATTGTGCTGAAGTTAGGCACAAACTTCCTCTAAAACCCACACATTCCCAAAAATCTCAGGATTTCTCGTAGTTTTAGGAATGGGAAATTCTATTAGAGTGTTTATTTTTGCTACTCTTGGCACCACTTGCCTTTGTCCGATGATGCGACCTTGGTAAGTTAGCCTTGCTTTTGCAAATTCGCTTATGGCCAGATTTATGACGAAGCCAGCCAACTGCAATTGCTTAAACAGGTCCTCTAATTGCTTCATATGTTCTTCCCATGTGTTACTATATATTGCAGCAAAGTCTTAATAAACCAGTTAGGTACTTCAGCTACAAATTGATTCATATGTCTCTGAGATGTAGCTGAGGCATTTTTAAACCCAAAAGGCATGACTAGACATTAATACAACCCACTTGGTATAACAAAGGCAGATATTTCTTCAGCCCTCGAGGTTAACGGTACTTGTCTGTAGCCCTTCAATAGATCAATTTTAAAAAGAAATGAGGCCCTGCCAACCCTATCTTCCAACCGAGGAATTGGGTACGACTCTGTCCTCGTTACTACATTCACTTTCCTACACAAAATCTCGTGGATTCTTCCAGCCTAGGAACCAGCACTGCCAGTGAACTCCAGCCACTTTGGCTAGGCTCAATCAATTGCTTGCCCAGCATATACTGGATCTGTTTTTGACTGAGCTTGTTTTTCTGGGCTCAACTGATAATGGTGTTGTTTTATTGGCACTAAGTCTCCTACATCCACATCATGTTTAGCTAAAGTAGCACATTCAGGTGTATCCGTGCAAATTCCCTTAAACTTACTAAGTAACATTATTAGATCTTTCCCTGGTCCTTCCTCTAACTATGAGAACACAGTGCCTAACTGTCCCAGTATTGTCGTATTGGTTAGTCAAATTGTAGGAGGTTCACTTTGGGCCCTATCTACTTCTCCTTCTACCTTGCCCTTACTGTCTGTCATCCTCTACTACTCTTGCCATTTGGCACAGTTGCTGTGTCTCATCATCTCTGCGATATTGCTTCAATATGTTTATGCGACATAACTGTTGTTTCTTCCTACGCTCAGGAGTATCTATCAGATAAGTCACTATACTAACTCTCCTAACTATCTTATAGGGGCCACTGAATTTCGCTTTCAGAGGTTCACCTTGCAAATGTAACAATACCAATACTTAGTCTCCTGCTTGGAACATTCTAGTTGTGGCACGTTCGTCTGCCAATTCTTTCATCTTGGCTTGGGAAATTTTTAAGTGCTCTCGTGCTACTTTACATGCTCCTGAGCATAAGGGTTTAGCTGCATCATTTGATGAAAAAGGCGCTATCTTTCCTTTAGACAAAAACCTTTTATATCTGTCATCTACCTTATTCACTTCACCTGCATTCACAGCAGCATTTAATTTCAGACCCTTATTTGTTATTAAAGCTACAATTTTATCTGTGGCATTTTCTTTTTGAGTTCCCTTTTCGGACTCACTCTTATGAACTCCAATAAATCCCATGGGCTTCCTTCACAACTTCCAGCACTCCTAATGAATGTGTCCTACTTTATTATAATAGAAACTCTTAAGACTTCGAGTTTCACCTCCACCCTCAGTACCTTCCTTCCTGATCCGGGGCGAAGAACTCAAGGTATTCCCAGCTATCCATTCCTTGCTGGCTACTTGCCTTCCTTTCACTCTCCACTTTCTATCCTTTTCAAATTTATGGGTGCTGATGGAAAAAAGGTTAGTTTTATGGATCAGCTCAATCGTCAGCCATGACTGCTGCCTGTCTAGCAGTTGCAACCCTTTGGTCTTCAACATTGGTTCTTATGACAGAAGGTAGGGGGTTTTCAAATTCATCAAAGAGAATGGTCTAAGAACTTTTTAGATAGTTTCAACTCCTAATGCTCTTATCCACCTGTCAAAACTATTTTGCTTAATTCTTTCAAATTCAATGTAAGTTTGCACAGGCCGTTTCCTTAAATTTCGAAACTTTTGTCTGTATGCTTCAGGGACCAATTCTCATGCACTCAAAGTGGCCCTTTTCATCATAAATCCTAGAATCCCCCTCTGACAGTGAAGTATAAATTTCCTGTGCTCTACTCATCAATTTGCTCCACATGGGCAATGTCCAGTTTTCCTTTGGCCAATTCATTTGTTTAACTATCTTCTCAAATGAAATCAAGAATGCTTCAACATCCCTTTCCTCAAATATTGGAAGAGCTTGTATGAATTTAAACATCTCGCCATTGGGTTCTGATCTGGAAATAAGTCCGGCCTCACTTACTCAAGTCTCTTTTTAACTGTCAGCATTTTAAGCTGGAATTCTCTCACTTTTTCTCTTTCCCCCCTTTTCTAACTTTGTCATTTCTAACTCCTTTTGAAATGTCCTCTCTTTCCTTTTCTGCCTATTCCCTTTGCAATGCTCTTTCTCTTTCCTTTCTCTACTCGTTTTACCTGTTCTCTTTGGAATGCCCTTTCTCTTTCCTTTGCTTCGGCCTCTAGTTCCAATGTTTTAATTTGTAACTGAATTGGAGCCGATTCCAATGAACCACCCCTTGGAGAATTCGGTCTCTCCGATGTTCCTTCCGATTTCAAATGCTGTGCCATCTCTTCGATTATCTCTGCCTTCCTAGCTTTGGCAGGCAATCCTACTCTTAATTTACTTGCCAATTGGATTAACCTGACTTTTGAGATCCCTTGTAAAATTGTCAGTGGGCATCTCGCCCACTTGCAGGAAAGCTTTAGCAGTTTCCAGTGCCATCTTATTTTGACAGTACAAGCATGGCGTTTCCTTTTGCCTTTTATTACTTACTAAATCTACACCCAAGTGGTCTCTTTTGTTCCAAAATGTCTTGGACCCAAGCCCCCAAACTTTGTCACGACTCACTGCGGATAATGCACTGTAATATTAAGCCACACTGCTCCCGATCCGCGACAAATGTGAAAAGTTTGACCAAACCACCAGATTGCCCCAATTCTACCTGTTTAATTTAGGTTAACAGAATACGAGCACCAGGTTTGTAAACTTAAGCAAATAACTGTTTATTGAACAAATTGATGTTAGCCAGTGGCAAAAGAAAGAAAAATATGAACTTCTAACACCATAACTTAAACTCAACCCCCTTCTGAAATCCCTACAAACATACACATTTTAAGGGTGGGATAAAACAGTTCAATAGCACCAATCCAGAGGCACCAATCCAGAGGACAGGATTTGATGGGTTGATTTTGATCGATATCTTCCAAATTCCTTTCAGTTCTTGTTGATGACACAAGGTGGTCTTCCAGCACTTTCAGTATTTAGTTCACTGGTTGAGAACTTGCTTTTCAATGTCTCTAACAGTGGTTTTTCCCCTTTTCCTTTTTACAGTGCTTTCCACAGAGAACAGCAGGTTATAGAGATGTGAGGAAAAGAGATTTCGGATGCTTTGTCTTTGCAGGCCAGGAGCTTTCTGCAATGCAATCACGCAAAACCCTGATCACCTGGTCAGGAGCCAATTAAAATGCTGCTGTCAGGCAGCTCTTTTGGTCCAGGACGCCTTTCCACCACCATCCTGTCTTTCATGAGGCACACTGTTCCAGGACTGCAACATTGTATATAACTCTCATCCTGTTCCAGTGGACATGTCCTTCAAACTGCAGCCACTGTAATTCTAATCCACAGTCCAACAGAAAATTAAAAATATATGTTCTTTACAATGGTCCAACAGAAATAAAAAGATATGTTCCTAACAGTAGGTCATTCGGCATATCAAGTCTGCTCTGCCATTCAATATCATAGCTGATCCTCTATCTCAACACCGTGCTCCTGCGCTTTCCTTATAAGTCTTGATGCCTTTAGAGTCTAGGAATCTATCCATTTCCTTCTGAAATATATTCAGAGACTTGCCCTCCACACACCTCTGTGGTAGAGAATTCCACATGTTCACCACCCTGAATGAAGAAGTTTTTCCTCATCTCAGCCCCAAATGGTCTAGCCTATATCCTGAGACTGTGACCCCTTGTTCTAGATCCCCAGCCAGAGAAAACATCATCCCTGCATCCAGTCTGTCCAGCCCTACCAGAATTTTATATGTTTTAATGAGATCCCCTCTTATTCTTCTCAACTCCTACGAGTACAGGCCTAGTCGGCCCAACCTCTCCTCATACAACAATCCTGCCATCCCAGGAATCAGTCTGGTGAACCTTCGCTACACTCCCTCCATGGCAAGTATATCCTTTCTAAGGAGACCAAAACTGCACACAATACCCCAGGTGCGGTCTCATCAAGGCCCTGTACTGATGCAGTAAGACATCCTTGCTCCTGTACTCAAGTCCTCTCACAATGAAGGCCAACAACTTACCATTTGCCTTCTTAACTTCATGCTGTACGTGTATGCTTGTTTTCAGTGATTGGTGTACAAGGACACCCAGGTCCCTTTATACATCAACATGTCCCAATCACCTTTTAAATACTGTTATTTTTTTTTCCTGCTGAAGTGGATAACTTCATACTTATCCATGTTACAGTGCATCTGCTGTGTATTTGCCCACTCGTTCAACCTGCCTAAATCACCTTGAAGGCTCTTACCCTCCAAATCACTCAAATTCCTACCAGGTTTCGTGTCGTTAGCAAACTTGGAAATATTACGTTTGGTTCCCTCATCCAAGTCATTGATATATATATCGTGAATAGCTGGGACCCAAGCACTGATTCCTGCGGTACCCCACGAGTCACCACCTGCCACTCCGAAAATGACTCATTTATTCCTACTCTGTTTCCTGTCTGCTAACCAATTCTCAATCCATGCCAATATAATATTCCTAATCCCAGGTGCTTTAATTTTACACAAAACCTCTTGTGTGGGACTTGATCAAAAGCTTTCTGAAAATCCAAATACACCACATCCACTTGTTCTCCCTTATCTATTCCGCTAGTTACGTCCTCAAAAGAATTTCAGTAGGTTTGTCAAACATGATTTCCCTTTCACAAATCCATGTTGACTTTGTCTAATCCCTGGTATTTGCTAAGTGTCCTGTTATCACATCCTTCATAACAGACACTAGCATTTTCCCTACTATTGAGGTTAGGCTAACCAGCCTGTAATTCAGTGTTTTCTCCCTCCCTCCTTTTACCACCATCCAATCTGTCGGGACTGTTCCACAATCTGCAGAATTTTGGAAGATGACAACCCAACGCATCCACTATTTCCATGCCCACCTCCTTTAGTGCCCTGGGACGTAGATTATCAGGCCCTGGGGATTTTTCGGCTTTCAGTTCCATTGATTTCTCCAGCATTATTGCTTTAGTAATACTAATTTCCTTCGACTCCTCATTCCCACTACATCCTTGGTGTTTTTATATTTCTAGGAGTTATTTGTGTCTTCCTCCACGAAGACAGAACTAAAGTAGCTGTTTAATTGCTCTGCCATTTCTTTGTTCTCTATTATATATTCTCCCGTTTCAGACTATAACTGACCTACATTTGTCTTCACTAATCTTTTTCTTTTTACATATGTATAGAAGCTTTTACAATCCTCTTCTAAGTTCCTTGCAAGTTTACTCACATACTCAATTTTACCCCTCTTCATCAATCTCTTGGTAGTCCTCTGCTGAATTCTAAACTGCTCCCAATCCTCAGGCTTGCTAATTTCTCTAGTAACTTTATGTGACTCCCCTTTGGATCTAATGCTATCCTTAACTAAAGAATTCCCCCAGCACACACACAAAGACAGGCAAACAAAGGGCAAACAGATAGAGTTTCTCTGCACAGGTGGGTTTTGCAGGGTGGGTGTTATAAAACCAAGGATAAAGTCCACAGAGTCTTGACGCTGGAGTTCTCCTGTTAAGATGGGCTTTGCAGGTCCAAATACAGACTGGTTACGCTCAGATAAGGTTCTCTGGCTAGAGATAGCCACACAATGTTTAGGCAAGGCCTTTCCTCAGCTTGCTCTCCAACTGAACTGCCTTCTGAACCAGCAAGTTCACAACTGTTTTTTTCCTCTGCCATGTGTCCCAGCTTTTCCTAAATGAAAGTGCCTTGCAGTTCAACACAAACAAACAACTCCTTTTCAAGTACCATAAAGCTCAGGGGATTTCTTAGAAGCGGCCTGCTTGTTTACAGGTCCAAGGTAAACTTAACGATGCCATGGCATATAAAGCTAGTGCTGGAAAATGGGATTAGAATAGTTAGGTACTTGTTTGACCAGCACAGATTCAATGGGCCGAAGAGTCTTTTTCTGTGCTGTAGACCTCTATGACTCAGTCTTGAGAGATATGATTCTAGCAGTACCTACATGGACAATGATGATTGGATCTTCCACCTCCAACTGCAAGTTCCTTTCCAGGCCTGAACTGATGTCGCGAACCCTGGTACCAGGCAGGCAACACAGCCTTCTGGACAAACCACGACGCCTACCACCCAGAAGAACAAGGGCAATAGACCTCACCAACTGCAAGTTCCCCTCTAAGCCACTCACTATTCTGACTTGGAAATATATCACCACTCCATCACTGGGTCAAAATCTTGGAACACCCTCCCTAAGAGCACTGTGGGTGTACCTACACCACATGGACTGCAGCGGTTCAAGAAGGCAGCTCATCACCATCTTAAGTGCAATTAAGGATGGGTACTAAATACCGGCCCTCAGTGAGCAACCCAAGAACAAATAAATACATTTGAGGCTTTGCTTTTTTACATTATATAATTGGCTGTAAAGTGCTTTGGGATGTCTGAGGTCGCTATATAAATGCAGGTCTTAGTCTTTAATTTTCCTGTTCAAAGGAGATCAGCCGCAGCTTCTCCAGTCTCTCTTCATGAGTTAAGTAGTTGAAAGTGAGATGAACAACTTTGTGTTAGATAAAAGCAAAACTTTAAATAAGTTGCTTAAGCTTAAGGAAGACAGATGTCAGAGCCCACAGGATATCTCCCTTGGTCCCAAGGACAGAAACTGCACAATTATACTTGCTGTTGTGTGAGACTGTGTACCTGCAATGTATTTTGGGGTGAGACGCTTCTAAATCTGGATGAACTAAAGTTTGCCTCAATTTTACCCCATCCCCCTCTTTGCTGTTGACATCTGGCCTGCTCTTTGTCCCAACTCCTGTTATCCTCAGATCAAACCAGAGTACTCACCGCTTCCAGCTGTTGCTTCTTCTGTATTATAAGTTCCAGCATGAGGTTTACGTTAGGAAGGTCGAGACTATCTTGGTCTGTGATTAGCACGTCCTGTATCGCCTGCCATCGATGGCCATTCTAGAATGGAAAGCAGATCAACTTAAAATTTATCAACATTCAATGTCAAGTTTACACTCAGCATCGTCCATTCCATTGCAACAAATTGGAAAATCCTCAAAAAAACACTCCTTTTTATCTGGTGACAATCACAACACAAGAATTAGGAACAGGCCATTTAGCCCCTCTAGCCTGCTCCACCATTCGATAAGATTGCGGTTGACCTGATTGTGATCCATTTTCCTGACTGCCCCACTATAACAACTCCCTCGTTAACCAAAAATCTCTCTCACTCAGCCTTGAGAATATTCAGTGTCCCAGCCTCCACTGTTCTCTGGGGGAAGAGTTCAATGACCCAGCCTCCGCTGCTCTCTAGGGGAAGAGTTCAATGACCCAGCCTCCGCTGCTCTCTGGGGGAAGAGTTCAATGACCCAGCCTCCGCTGCTCTCTGGGGGAAGAGTTCAATGACCCAGCCTCCGCTGCTCTCTGGGGGAAGAGTTCAATGACCCAGCCTCCGCTGCTCTCTGGGGGAAGAGTTCAATGACCCAGCCTCCGCTGCTCTCTGGGGGAAGAGTTCAATGACCCAGCCTCCGCTGCTCTCTGGGGGAAGAGTTCAATGACCCAGCCTCCGCTGCTCTCTGGGGGAAGAGTTCAATGACCCAGCCTCCGCTGCTCTCTGGGGGAAGAGTTCAATGACCCAGCCTCCGCTGCTCTCTGGGGGAAGAGTTCAATGACCCAGCCTCCGCTGCTCTCTGGGGGAAGAGTTCAATGACCCAGCCTCCGCTGCTCTCTGGGGGAAGAGTTCAATGACCCAGCCTCCGCTGCTCTCTGGGAGAAGAGTTCAATGACCCAGCCTCCGCTGTTCTCTGGGGTAAGAGTTCAATGACCCAGCCTCCACTGCTCTCTGGGGTAAGAGTTCAATGACCCAGCCTCCACTGCTCTCTGGGGGAAGAGTTCAATGACCCAGCCTCCACTGCTCGATGGGGGAAGAGTTCAATGACCCAGCCTCCACTGCTCGATGGGGGAAGAGTTCAATGACCCAGCCTCCACTGCTCGATGGGGGAAGAGTTCAATGACCCAGCCTCCACTGCTCTCTGGGGGAGAGTTCCACAACCCAATGGCCCTCAGGGAAAAAACTTGTCATCTCAGTCTTAAATTGGAGACCCCAAATGTTTAAACTATGCCCCCTAGTTCTCGTCTCTCCCACAATGGGAAACATCCTCTCAGTCTTTGCCCTGTGAAGGCCCCTCAGAATCTTGTATGTTTCAATAAGATAACCTCTCAATCTTCTAAACACCAATGGGTACAGGCTGAACCTGCTCAGCCTTTCCTCAAGATAACCGTTCGTCCCAGGAATCGACCTAGTGAACTTCTCTCAACTACTTCCAATGCAATTATATCCTTATATAATTATATACAATCTAAAACCCTGTGCCGCTGCAGCAACACCTCACTATTTTTACACAGTATTCCCCTTGCAAGAAACACCAACACCTTCCAAATTACTTCTTGTAGCTGCATACCAACGTTTTCTGATTCATGTATACCCAGATCTCTCTGTACTGCAGCATTCTGCAGTCTCTCTCCATTTGAATAATATTCTGCTTTTCTATTCTTCTTGCCAAAGTGAACTTGAATAGGGACAACAGGCCTTGTTTCTGTCTGGCTCCCGCAACTTGCACTGCAACCCAACTCCCAAGCAATCATCATTACCCTGTCCCCACTGTCAATGGTGCATCAGTGGTATCCTGTCTCTTTCAAAGGAGCAAAAATCACCTGTCATCACCTCCAGCACCAACATCCACTCACCGACACCCAGGAGCCAACAACATCGTGCCACGACTAGAAGGAACTGACCACCAGCTCACTGCGACCCACAACACTAACATTACCCCCCCACAGCACCCGAGGACTTGCTGCCTCCATGCTGCCCCGACCCGTCCCCCTGCACCCCCAGCTCCGCCGTCTCCCCGCACCCCCAGCTCCGCCGTCTCCCCGCACCCCCAGCTCCGCCATCTCCCCACACCCCCAGCTCCGCCGTCTCCTCACACCCCCAGCTCCGCCGTCTCCCTGCACCCACAGCTCTGCCCCACCACCTCCTGGCTTCCTGACCAGATCCCCTGGCCCCACCGTCTCCCCGCACCCAAAGCTCTGCCCCACCACCTCCTGGCTTCCTGACCAGATCCCCGGCCCCGGCGTCTCCCCGACCAGACCCCCAGCTCCGCCGTCTCCCCGACCAGACCCCCAGCTCCGCCGTCTCCCCGACCAGACCCCCAGCTCCGCCGTCTCCCCGACCAGACCCCCAGCTCCGCCGTCTCCCCGACCAGACCCCCAGCTCCGCCGTCTCCCCGACCAGACCCCCAGCTCTGCCGTCTCCCCGACCAGACCCCCAGCTCTGCCGTCTCCCCAACCAGACCCCCAGCTCCCCAACCAGACCCCCAGCTCCACCGTCTCCCCGACCAGACCCCCAGCTCCGCCGTCTCCCCGACCAGACCCCCAGCTCCGCCATCTCCCCGACCAGACCCCCAGCTTCGACGTCTACCCACCCCAGCTCCCAGCCCCACCTTTTCCTCGCCTCGGCCCCCAACTCCGCCTTTTCTTCACCCCGGTCCCCAACTCCGGCGTCTCCCCGCCCCGGCCCCCAGCTAGACCATCTCCCTCCCCCAGCCCCCAGCTCCGCCGTCTCCCTGCCCTGAATCCTGGGAGCCACCATCAATCTGCTGCGGCCCCCAGACCCCTCAACCCAGGGAACGATGTAGTGAATCTTCACTGTTCCAATACACTGCAAGTATATCTTTCCTTAATTGTGGAGACCAAAATTGCACACAATTCTTCTTTGGTTTCACCCAAGCCCTGTACATAATTACAGAATTGTTGCAGGACAGAAGGCGCCCATTCTGCCGCCCCTCATGTCTGTGCTGGCTCTCTGAAGGAACACTTTGCTTAGTGCCACTCCCTCACCTTCTCCCCATAACCCTGAACATTTCTCCTTGATAGATAATCTAATCGTCTGTTGAAAGTCTCGACTGAACTTGCCTCCACCACATTCAGGCAGCACATTCCAGGTCATAACCTCTCACTGCGTACAAGTTTCTCAAGACGCCATTGATTCTTTTACTAATTACCTTAAATCAGTACCTCCTCATTCTCGATCCTTCTACAATGGGAACAGTTTCGCTGTATCTACTCTGTTCAGACTCATGATTTTAAACACCTCCATCAAATATCCTCTTAACCTTATCTTCAAGAAAAACAGTTCTAACGTCTACAATCTATCTACATAACTCTAGTTCCTCATGCTTGGAACCATTCTTCTGAATCTTTTCTGCACTCTCTCTAATGCCTACACATTTTTCCTAAACCGTGCAATACTCCAGTTAAGGCTGAGCCAGTGTTCGAAACAGGCTCTTGCACTCTCTGCCCGTATTAATGAAACCTAGGATGCTGTATGCTTGTTGAACCAACCTCTCAACCTATAATTTATGCACATAAACAGCCAGGTCCCTTTGCTCCTGTATCCACTTTAGAGTTATACCCTTAATTTTATATGGCCTCTCTGCGTTCTTCAAAATGAATCACTTCACACTTTTCTGCATGGAACGTCATCTGCCACTTGTCCGCCCATTTCACCAACTTTTGTCCTGTTGCAGTTCTACACTATCCTCCTCACAGTTGACAATATTTCCAAGACTCATATCATTCGCAAATTTTGAACTTGTTCCCTGTATACCAAAGATCTAGGTCATTAATATATATCAGGAATAGCGGGGTCCCAACACAGAGCCCTGTACAATCTTAGCAAGACTTCTTCATTCCTATTCCATTAGTCCCCTTACAATAAAGGCCAACATGCCTTTTGCCTTCCTGATAGCTTGCTGTACCTACATGCCAACCTTATGTTCCTGCATGAGGACACCCAAGTCTCGCTTATCAAATTTACTGTTAACTGTAGAAATGAAGATTGTGTGTATACAGGTGGAGGGACACTCATTGGATAATTACTTAAGCACACATGAGGAGACACTTGGGGAACTGCTGGTGAGTTGTAGAGTTTAAGAGCTATACATCTGTAATGCCTGATTTTGTGAATAAATTTGACTGCTAGCCTCCTTCTTCATCAAGTGGCAGTCAGAAGTTTAAATTTACAAGTTTCACACTTTTTAAGACATATTCTGTTTTTCTATTCATACAACCAAAGTGAATAACTTCACACTTCGCCATTTTATACTCTACCTGCTATCTTGTTGCCCATTCACTTAACCTGTCTCCTCTGTGTCCTCCCCACAGCTTCCCTTTCCACCTAGCTTGGTATCACCAGCAAGCTTAGATACATTACTCTCTGTTTCTATGTCTATGTCATTAATATAGATTGTTAAGGAGGCTACAAGGTGACATAGATAGGTTAAGTGAGTGGGAAAAGGTCTGGCAAATGGAGTTTAGTGTGGGCAAATGTGAAATCATTCATTTTGGCAAGGAAGAATAAAAAGCAAACGTATTATCTAAATGGTGAGAGACTGCAGATCTCTGAGATACCGAGGGATCTGGATGTCCAAGTGCACGAATCACAAAAGGTTATTATGCAGGTGCAGCAGGTAATTAGGAAAGCTAATAGAATGTTGGTGTTTATTGTGAGGGGAATTGATTACAAAAGTTGGGAGGTTATGCTTCAGTTGCACAGGGCACTGGTGAGACCACATCTGGAGTGTTGTGTACAGTATTGGTCTCCTTATTTAAGGCAAGGAGTAAATGTGTTAGAAGCAGTTCAGAGGTTTACCAGACTAATACCAGGAATGGCCAGGTTGTCTTATAAGGGTCAGGTTAGGCCTGTATCCACTGGAGTTTCGAAGAATAAGAGGTGACTTGATTGAAACCTTTAAGATCCTAAGGAGTTTTGACAGAATTGATATGGAAAGGATGTTTCCTCTTGTGGGAGAATCTAGAACTAGGGGTCACTATTTAAAAAAAGGGTCCCTCATTTAAGACAGAGATGAGGAGGATTTTTTCTCTTAGGGAGTCACGAGTCTTTGGAACTCTTCCTCAAAAGGCGGTGAAAGCAGAGTCTTTGAATATTTTTAAGGCAGAGCTAGATAGGTTCTCGATTAACAAGGGGTTGAGAGGTTATCAGGGTTAGATAGGAGGTAAAAATCAGCTCAGCCATAATCTTATTGAATGGCAGAGCAGGCTTGAGGGGCCAAGTTGCCCACTCCTGCTCCATGTTCATATATTTGTATGTTAATAGGTGAGGCTCCAGCACTGATCCTTGTAACACTCCACTCTTCACTGCTGCCAACTTGAAAATGTTGGTTTATGCCCACTTTCTGCTTCCTGCCCATTCCCGAATCCTCTATCTATGCAAATACGTTACCCCCAAATCCACAGGTCCTTATTTTGCTCGTTAACCTTTCGTGTGGCAACTTTTCAAGCGCCTCGTAGACATCCGACCAGTTATATCCTCAAAAGCTCTAAAATTTGTCAAACACAATTTCCCTTTAGTAACACCATGTTGACTTTGCCTGATCACTCTATGATTTTCTAAGTGTATTGTTAAGGCTTACTTAATCATAGATTTCAGTACTTTCCCATTACTGGCTAAACAGCCTGTAATTCCCCGTTTTCAATCTCTCTCCTTTCTTGAATAGCTGTCACATTTACTAATTTCCAATCAGTTGGGCCTTTCTGCAATTTCAGGAAGATTGGAAAAACAAAGCCAAATCCTACACTATTTCTGCAGCTCTCTCTTTTAGAACCCTAGGATGTAGACCATCAGATCCTGGCCACTTGCCCAATTTTAGTCCATTAATTGTCTCCAGTACTTTTTCTCTGCTGATATTAATTACTTTAATTACCTCACTCCGTTCAGCCCCGGAGTTGCCCTCTATTTCTGGAATGCAACTTGGGTCCTCAAAGGCGAACCAGACAAAATATTTTTTTAATGTCCCTCCATTTCCTCATTCCCCATGATAATTTCTCCTGCCTCTGCTTCCAAAGGACCAATGTTTTAGTACCCTTCTTTTTATATACTTAAAAATGCTCTTACAATCTGTTTTCATACTTGTGGCTACTTTATTCCCAAGTTCTATTTCCTCCCTTTCCATCAACATTTTGGTGGCCGTCTGCTGGTTTCTAAAAGACTCCCAATCCTCAGACTTCATACTAATATTCAAACAGTAGAAACCACTTCTTTAAATCTACCATTGACTTGCTGAGTAGGGCATTACCATTAATCAAAGTCCAAATAACTGCTGCCCTCTGAAGCTATGCAGACCCCTCCAGGACACACCGTTATACAATCACGCATCCTTTCAAATCCCATCACTGTAGCGATGTTAACTGTCACCCTGTTTGCCAATCACTCCCCAGCCCCTGCCAATGAAGGATGAATACAACAGTGGTGCAGATTACGGTGAGGGGAGAAAGCATCACTGGTGTAGATTAGTGAGCTGAATGAGACACAGGTGAAGATTACAGTGAGGAGTCAATGGCTCAATGGTGTAGGTGACAGTGAAGGGTGAATGGGACACTGGTGTAGATTACAGTGAGGGATGAATGGGACCCTGGTGTAGGTGACAGTGAGGGGTGAGTGGCTCACTGGTGTAGATTACAGGGAGGGGTGAATGGGACACTGGTGTAGACTACAGTGAGGGGTGAATGGGACGCTGGTGTAGGTGACAGTGAGGGGTGAATGGGTCACTGGTGTAGATTAGAGTGAGGGGTGAATGGTACACTGGTGTAGGTTACAGTGAGGGGTGAATAGGACCCTGGTGTAGGTGACAGTGAGGGGTGAGTGGCTCACTGGTGTAGATTACAGTGAGGGGTGAATGGGACACTGGTGTAGACTACAGTGAGGGGTGAATGGGACACTGGTGTAGGTGACAGTGAGTGGTGAATGGGTCACTGGTGTAGATTAGAGTGAGGGGTGAATGGGACACTGCTGTAGATTACAGTGAGGGGTGAATGGGACACTGCTGTAGATTATAGCGAGGGGTGAATGGGACACTGGTGTAGACTACAGAGAGGGGTGAATGGGACACTGGTGTAGGTGACAGTGAGGGGTGAATGGGACACTGGTGTAGGTGACAGTGAGGGGTGAATGGGACACTGGTGTAGGTGACAGTGAGGGGTGAATGGGACACTGGTGTAGGTGACAGTGAGGGGTGAATGGGACACTGGTGTAGGTGACAGTGAGGGGTGAATGGGACACCAGAGTGGTTTATAGTGTAATTTGTCATTTATATAAACGACATAGATGACTATGTGGTGGGTAGGATTAGTAAGTTTGCGGATGACACAAAGATTGGCCAGGTGGTTAACAGTGAGGTTGAGTGTCTTGGGCTACAGGAAGATATAGACAAGATGGTCAAATGGGCAGATAAGTGGCAGATGGAATTTAACCCTGAAAAGTGTGAGGTGATACACTTTGGAAGGAGTAATTTGACAAGGAAGTATTCAATGAATGGCATGGCGCTAGGAAGTTCTAAGGAACAAAGGGACCTTGGCGTGTGTGTCTGTAGATCTCTGAAGGCGGAGAGGCATGTTAGTGGGGTGGTGAAAAAGGCATATGGGACACTTGCCTTTTATCAATCGAGGCATAGATTACAAAAGTAGGGAGATCATGTTGGAGTTGTATAGAACCTTGGTGAGGCCACAGCTGGAGTACTGTGTGCAGTTTTGGTCGCCACATTATAGGAAGGATGTGATTGCACTGCAGGGGGTGCAGAGTCGTTTCACTAGGACGTTGCCTGGGATGAAACATTTAAGTTATGAAGAGAGGTTGGATAGACTTGGGTTGTTTTCGTTGGAGCAGAGAAGACTGAGGGGCAACCTGATTGAGGTGTACAAGATTACGAAGGGCATGGACAGGGTGGATAGGTAGCAGCTGTTCCCCTTCATTAAAGAGTCAGTCACAAGGGCGCATAAGTTCAAGGTGAGGGGCAGGAGGTTTAGGGAGGAATGTGAGGAAAAACTTTTCTACCCAGAGGGTGGTGACAGTCTGGTGTGCACTGCCTGGGAGGGTAGTGGAGGCAGGTTGTCTCATATCCTTTAATAAGTACCTGGATGAGCACTTGGCATGTCATAACATTCAAGCCAAGGGCCAAGTGCTGGAAAATGCGATTTGGTAGGTAGGTCAGGTGCTTCTCACATGTCGGTGCAGACTCAATGAGCCAAAGGGCCTCTTCTGCACTGTGTGATCCTGAGACACCGGAGCGGATTACAGTGAGGCGCGAATGGGGCACCGGAGCGGATTACAGTGAGGCGCGAATGGGGCACCGGAGCGGATTACAGTGAGGCGCGAATGGGGCACCGGAGCGGATTACAGTGAGGCGCGAATGAGGCACCGGAGCGGATTACAGTGAGGCGCGAATGGGGCACCGGAGCGGATTACAGTGAGGCGCGAATGGGGCACCGGAGCGGATTACAGTGAGGCGCGAATGGGGCACCGGAGCGGATTACAGTGAGGCGCGAATGGGGCACCGGAGCGGATTACAGTGAGGCGCGAATGGGGCACCGGAGCGGATTACAGTGAGGCGCGAATGGGGCACCGGAGCGGATTACAGTGAGGCGCGAATGGGGCACCGGAGCGGATTACAGTGAGGCGCGAATGGGGCACCGGAGCGGATTACAGTGAGGCGCGAATGGGGCACCGGAGCGGATTACAGTGAGGCGCGAATGGGGCACCGGAGCGGATTACAGTGAGGCGCGAATGGGGCACCGGAGCGGATTACAGTGAGGCGCGAATGGGGCACCGGAGCGGATTACAGTGAGGCGCGAATGGGGCACCGGAGCGGATTACAGTGAGGCGCGAATGGGGCACCGGAGCGGATTACAGTGAGGCGCGAATGGGGCACCGGAGCGGATTACAGTGAGGCGCGAATGGGGCACCGGAGCGGATTACAGTGAGGCGCGAAGGGGGCACCGGAGCGGATTACAGTGAGGCGCGAATGGGGCACCGGAGCGGATTACAGTGAGGCGCGAATGGGACACCGGAGCGGATTACAGTGAGGCGCGAATGGGGCACCGGAGCGGATTACAGTGAGCTGTGAATGGGACATTGGAGCGGATTACAGTGAGCTGTGAATGGGACACCGGAGTGGATTACAGTGAGCTATGAATGGGACACCGGAGCAGATTACAGTGAGCTGTGAATCGGATACCGGAGCAGATTACAGCGAGCTGTGAATGGGACACCGGAACGGATTACAGTGAGGTGAATGGGACACCGGAGTGGATTACAGTGAGGCGAACGGGACACCTTATCTGAGGAAGGACGTTCTTGCTGCAGTGCAGCGAAGGTTTGCCGGACTGATTTCTGTGATGGCGAGACTGACATATGAGGAGAGATTGAGTTGATTAGGATTATATTCGCTGGAGTTCAGAAGGATGAGGGAGGATCTCATAGAAGCCAGTAAAATTCTAACAGGACTAGACAGGGTAGATGCAGGAAGGATGTTCCCAATGGTAGGTGAGTCCAGAACCAGGGGTCACAGTCCGAGGATATGGGGTAGACCATTTAGGACTGAAATGAGGAGAAATTTCTTCACTCAGAGTGGTGAACCTGTGAAATTCGCTACCACAGGAAGTAGTTGAGGCTGAAACATTGTATGTTTCCAAGAAGGAGTTAGATTTAGCTCTTGGGGTGAAAGGGATCAAAAGATATGGGGAGAAAGCGGGAGCAGACTATTAAGTAGGATGATCAGCCATGATCATAGTGAATGGTGGAGCAGGCTTAAAGGGTTGAATGGCCTGCTCCTAATTTCTATGTTTCTATTTCAAAGTCTGACGAACAAAGTAATTGCAGGTCTGAGCAATTGATGACTTGATAATTTTCAGTCAAATGTGGGAGGAGCATTCACAACATCTGGAAGAATTATTTACTTGATTACAAGAAACTAATTTGGTGATGAACTTGGGTAAAATTGAATTTGCAAAAGCGCAAGTTACATATCTAGGCCATACCATTGGACATGGTAAGGTGGCTCCGAGAGATGTGAAAGTCGAGGCAATTGTGGATTTCCCAGTGCCTACAACAAAACAAGAAGTTTTGAGACCTCTGGGCATGAGTGGGTTTTACCTGAAATTTGTACCAAATTTTAGCCGAGCGGTTGCTCCACTGGCTGAACTATTAAAAAACAAGTTTCAATGAACGCTGGAGTATCAGAAGTATTTGACAGTTTGATAACTGTATTAGCTATGACACTAGTGTTGGCAGTACACAATTACGCCAAGCAATTTAAGTTGGCCATTGACACAAGTGATATAGGCATTGGGGCGGTACTGTTACAAGATGACCACACTGGAATTGAAAAGCCGATGGTGTATTTTTCACAAAAGTTGAATATACAACAGTGGAGACATTCAACGATCAAAAAGGAAACTTTGGGTTTGGTGTTGCAGCATTTTGAAATTTATGTGGCAACCAATAAACCAGAAACAATTGTTTATACAGACCACAATCCTTTGAAGTTTCTGGGCAAGGCTATTCAGATGGAGTTTATTACTGCAACCATTTAATCTACAGAGATAAAAACAAAAAAAACTGCGGATGCTGGAAATCCAAAACAAAAACAGAATTACCTGGAAAAACTCAGCAGGTCTGGCAGCATCGGCGGAGAAGAAAAGAGTTGACGTTTCGAGTCCTCATGACCCTTCGACAGAACTTCAACAGAACTTCAGTTCTGTCGAAGGGTCATGAGGACTCGAAACGTCAACTCTTTTCTTCTCCGCCGATGCTGCCAGACCTGCTGAGTTTTTCCAGGTAATTCTGTTTTTGTTTTGTATTTAATCTACAGGTTATACATGTTGCAGGGTGAGAAAATCTGAGTGCAGATGCTTTATCAAGAGTTTTGCTGCTTAAAGAGAAAATTGGACATTTAAAAACCTGGACTCTGAACAGGAGTGATTTCTGTTGATGCGAAGGATTTGTCTATATTTTAATGTTAATGCATGCATCTGGTAATATAATAGTTTAAGTATATTGATAAGTATAGGCGATGGTGTAAGATGGGTTAATAAAAATGAATTTTTAAAATTATGACGGCTCGTTTTTTCATAAGGAGGAGGATGTCAGGCAGATATAATAATTCTTAGCGTTATTGGAATTTATTGTAAAATAGAATAATAGCGGGATGTGTGAGAGAGAGTGAGAGTGAGAGGGGCTTAATTGGATTAAAGGCAGCTGGTCTCTAGGCTTTGATGTAAACGTGGAGGATGTTTAAAATATGAGGTATATAAGGATATTTGCATTTTCAATAAATCAGACTACATTGTTTTCAAAGGAGGGGTGAAGTTTAGAAACAGTATGTTCATTTTTCCCAAAGATTACTGGTAAAATTTAGTGCTATGAGAGGTTTTTATTATCAGGAAGGTAAAGTCCAAAGACATAGTGAAAAAATGGGTATTTGTATTCAAAGCGGAAAATATGTATAAACTAGCAAAGGCTATGTGTTAGGGAAGGCATTTTGAGATCTAACAGTGTGAAAAGTCTTCAGCATCTATGCCTCAAGCTGCTGTCTTCAAAGGACTGAAGTTTTGAAAACTCACTTTGAATTTGACTTGTTCAGGGTATGTTTCTTTGCCTGAATCTTTTAAAATCTGTGTGTCTTACTGTTGCCTTAATAAATGGTTACCTGGGAGTTAGCTTGATTTGGGGGATTTAGAAGTTATCATAGCAGTAATTTGTAGATCTATGTACGTATTTAATAAATGTTTAATCTAGTTTTGTAAAAAAAAACTATAAGATTTGGTGGTCTTATTACTACTCAATTTAAGGCACACTTCTCGAAATTAATACAAATTGCAAAACATGTTGTGGCAGTTGTTTCAACTTTCCCTTTGGGATTTGAACAACTCAGCATTTACCATTGGCTGTGCCATAACAAGTTTCAAAGAGAGAAAGAGCTTAGACAGCATACCTTGACGTGGAAAAAGCTTACAGTAAACAAAGAGAAATATAGTGGTTCAGAGGATTATTCCGATCCCCAAGAAACATAGAAAATATGAGTAAGTCATTCGGCACTTCGAAACTCTCTCTAAAAATCTATCCATTTCCTTCCAAAATATATTGTGACTTGGCCGCCACAGCCTTCTGTGTAGGTTGACCACCCTCTGAGTGAAGAAGTTTCCCCTCATTTCGGTCCTAAATGGCCTACCCAGTATCCAGAGATTGTGACCCTTTGTTCAAGAGACCCCCCCCACCCCACCCCAACCAGAGGAAACATCATCCCTGCATCTAGTCTGTCCAGCCTCGTTTCAATGAGGTCCCCTCTCATTCTTCTAAACTTCAGTGAATACAGGCTGAGTTGGCCCAATCTCTCCTCGTATGACAATCCTGCCATCCCAGGAATCAGTCTGGTGAACCTTCGCTGCACTCCCTCTATGGCAAGTATATTCTTAAGTAAGGATACCTAAACTGCATACACGAGCGCAGAATGTACTCTGGTTGGGGGCCTTCCATGTCCATTACCAAGTGTGGCTCAGTAGTGCCACTACTGACCGAGCTGGCTGAGTCCTAAATGACATAGCTGCTAGACTGGGTCTGAGGCAGGTGGTGAGGGAACCAACAAGAGGGAAAAACATACTTGACCTCATCCTCCTAACACCAGCCTGCCTGCTGCAGATGCATCTGCCCATGGCAGTGTCGGTACGAGTGACCACCGCACAGTCCCTGTGGAGATTAAGTCCTGTCTTCACATTGAGGATACCCTCCATCGCATTGTGTGGAACTACCACCGTGCTAAATGGGATAGATTTTGAACAGATCTAGCAGACTGGATATCCATGTGGGTCATCAGCAGCAGCAGAATTACACTCGAACACAATCTGTAACCTCATGGCCCACCAAATCCCCCCACTACCATTACCATCAAGCCAGGGAGGTCAAAACTGGTTCATACTGTAAGAGGGCATCCCAGGGGCCGCAAGAGGCGTATCTTAAAACCTCTACTCATCAGCCTGGTGAAGCTATAATGCAGGACTTGCCAAACAGCATAAGCAACAAGTGATAGACAGAGCTAAGTGATCCCACAACGAACTGATCAAATCTAAGCTCTGCAGTCTTGCCACATCCGATCATCAATGGTGGTGGACAATTAAGCAATTCACTGGAGGAGGCGGCGGCTCCACAAATATCTCCAGCCTCAATGATGGCGGAGCCCAGCACATCAGTGCAAAAGGCAAGGCTGAAGTGTTTGCTACAATCTTCAGCCATAACTATCAAGTGGATGATCCATCTCGGCCTCCTCTGAAGGCCCTCAGTATCACAGATGCCAGTCTTCAGCCAATTCAATTCACTTCAAGTGACATCAAGAAACAGTTGAAGGCACTGGATACCACAAAAGCTACGGGCCCTGACGATATTCCGACAATAGTACTGAAGACTTGTGCTCCAGGACTTGCCGCGCCCCTAGCCAAGCTATTCCAGTACAGTTACAACACTGGCATCTACCCAGCTATGTGGAAAATTGCCCAGGTATGTACCGTACACAAAAAGCAGGACAAAACCAACCTGGCCAATTACCGGGTTGGCCCCAGTATACTCTCCATCATCAGTAAAGTAATGGAAGGGGTCATCAGCAGTGTTATATTGCGGCACTTGCTTAGCAAAACCTGTTCATTGACGCCCAGTTTGGGTTCCGCCAGGGCCACTGAGCTCCTGACCTCATCACAGCCTTGGTTCAAACATGGACAAAAGAGCTGAACTCCAGAGGTGAGGTGAAAGTGACTGCCCTTGACATGACAGAGCCCTAGCAAAACTAGAGTCAATGGAAAACAGGGAGGAAACTCTCCACTGGTTGAAGTCATACCTAGCACAAAGAAATCTGGTTATGGTTGTTGGAGGTCAGTCATCTCAGTTCCAGGACATCACTCAGGGTAGCGTCCTCGGCCCAACCATCTTCAGCTGCTTCATCAACCTTTCTTCCATCATAAGTAGGGATGTTCGCTGATGATTGAACAATGTTCAGCACCATTCGGGACTTCTCAGATACTGAAGCAGTCCATGTCCAAATGCAACAAGACCTGGACAATATCCAGGTTTGGGCTGACAAGTGGCAAGTAACATTCGCGCCACATACGTGACAGGCAATGACCATCTCCAACAAGAAAGAATCCAACCATCATCACTTGATGTTCAATGGTATTACCATCACTGAATTCCCCCAAGATCAATATCCGGGCGTTTACCATTGACCAGAAACTAAACTGGACGAGCCATATAAATACTGTGGCTGTAAGAGCAGGTCAGAGGTTAGGAATCATGCGCTGAGCAAATCACCTCCTGACTCCCCAAAGCCTGTCCACCATCTACAAGGCACAAGTCAGAAGCGTGATGGAATACTCTCCACTTGCCTGGATGAGTGCAGCTCCCACAACACTCAAGAAGCTTGACACCATCCAGGACTATGCAGCCAACTTCATTGGTACCACATCCACAAACATTCACTCCTTCCACCACCGACGCACAGTAGCAGCAGTGTGTGTGTACCATCTACAAGATGCACACCGGAATTCACCAAGGCTCCTCCAACAGCACCTTCCAAACCCACGATCACTACCATCTAGAAGGACAAGGGCAAGATAGGTGGGAACACCGCCATCTGGAAGTTCCCCTCCAAGTCACTCACTATCCTGTCTTGATTCCTTCACTGTCGCTGGGTCAAAATCTTGGAACTCCCTCCCTAACAACACTGTGGGTGTACCTACACCACATGGACTGTTCTTGAACAGAAGGCTGCTCACCATCACTTTCTCAAGGCCAACTAGGGATGGGCAATAAATGCTGGCCCAGCCAGTGAAGCCCACATCCCAAGAACGAATTTTTAAAAAATACTCCAGGTGTGGTCTCACCAATGTTCTGTACAGCTGCAGTAAGACATCCTTGCTCCTGCACTCAAGTCCTCTCGCAATGAAGGCCAACAACATACCATTTGGCTTCTTAACTGCTTGCTGCACCTGCATGCTTGATTTGTGATTGGTGTACAAGGACATCCAGGTCCCTTTGTACGTCAACATTTCCCAATCTATCATCATTTAAGTAATACCCTGCCATTCTGTTTTTCCTACTAACTTCACACTTTTCCATGCTGTACTGCATCTGCCATGTATCTGCCAGTGGTAACTCAACCTGTCTAAATCGCCTTGAAACCTTTTGCACACTGACTTCTTATGTGGGACTTTATCAAAAGCATTCTGAAAATCCAAATGCACCACATCGACTTGTTCTCCCTTATCTATTCTACTAATTACGTCCTCAAAAAAAATCCAGTAGGCTTGTCAAACATGATTTCCCTTTCATAAATCCAGGCTGACTTTGTCTAATCCTGTTGATATTTTCTGAGAGGAATTTGATTTAACTAAAAATCTTTGTTTCGTGTCTAAATTTTCAGAGAATGGAGCTGAAAGATATTTCACCTCATTTGAAAAGATAGCCATGAAGTTGAATTGACCAAAAGGTACTTGGACTTTAATGTTACAAAGTGCTCTGTCAGGTACAGCAATGAATGTGTATGCTAGTTGGTCAGAAGGGCAATCTGCAGACTATGAAATGGTTAAAGGGGCAATACTAAAGGCTTATGAGCTTGTCCCTGAAGCTGATCAATTAAGTTTAGGACCATAAGAAATAAACCTAATCAGACATTGGTAGAATTTGCAAGAGAAAAATAAATACTATGGGATCAATGGTTTCAATCACTGAAATTAAAGAAAACTTTTGATAATGAGGGAAATCACATTTATGGAAGAATTCCGGAACAGTATTCCAATAACAATTAAGACTTATTTAGACGGACATCAAGTATCAAAGATACAAAAAGCCGCAGTTTTGTCTGATACTTATGATATCTCACACAGTCACATGGGAGGAAATGGTCGCATGAGAGTCAACAGGCAAATTGGAGTAATAAAAAATATGATAATGGATAAGATATAAGTTCTAGAGAACAAACAGAAAGACGCCAAAATAATAAAGGATATAGGCTAGAACCTAAAAGTGATGCAAGGAAAATGGTATGCTTTCATTGTAATAAACCTGAACATGTTAAATCAGGAAATTAAATGGGAGACCTATTGCAATAGGAGGAACGTGCAGGGAAGCCTCAGAAAAGGTAGTACCAGAAAGGGAAATGGTTATTAAAACTGCGGCAGTGGTACAGGTGAAACATGTTCCCTCAGAATCAGGAAAGGGGAATATGGCTCAAGATAGTCCGGAGAATTTTTCTTTGATTGCTAGTAAAGAGAGGCAGGCTACTGGAGGTTTTGGATGTTTTCTAAGTGTTCCCTCACTCGTCCAACTAAATAAGCAAACAAATTAAAATTTTGGGAGATACTGGGGCAGGTCAATCATTGATGGCAGCTGATGCTACAATGTGTGTTCCATACAGTTTTAAGCAAGCAGTATTAATAAGAGGTATTAATGGAATTTATGCACCTGTTTCTTTGTGCAAAATCAATTTACAAAGTGACTTCATGAATGGAATTGTTACTGTGGGAATTATTCCTCGGTCACCTATGGGAGAGATAGATTTTATTCTGGGTAATGATTTAGCTAGTGCAGACAGTAATGAGGCAATGACTGTATTGCAGCAGGAGGCTAATCATGCTGATATCAACCAACCCTTGAAAATTACCCAGGATAGCAAAAAGTTTTATTGCCAATAACAAGCAACTGAAGGAAACCTGATCAATGTAGAGAACCAACTTTCATGCATAAAAGAGGAGTTTGCTCATGAAAGATGAGGATTGATGAGAGCAATTGAGAATCAGTCACAGTAAAACACTTGGCTGAGGATTTGAAATGCCTAAATGATAAACTTATAAAAGCAAGTGTGATGAAGGTCAATCTTCAGTTAAAACTTGATTAACTTCAAATATCAGAAGTCTCTACCAACTGTGAAAAATACCTTGAACAGGAAAAGGAATTGCTGATGAATCATAGCAGTTGGTTTAATGCAGAATTAAAAACCAAAACTAGCAAATTGTTAGAACATTGTCACGAAAAGAACGAGGTTCTTACAACTCAATGCAACCTGGGGAAAATGAAAGAGGAGATTTGTGGTATGAAATGTTGCAATTCTGAATTTATTCCTGTGAATAAAATCTCCTTGTTGAATTGTGATCCAGCTGAGAAAACAGCTGATCCAAGTAACATTAGCCATCAGCCTCAGTAACGGGCAGTATAGAAGCAAAAGTGCCTGCAGAATTGGAAATTAAGAATTGTCACCAAAAAGGACTGAAACTACAAAATGATCTGGAAGGGTTAATGACCAGAGACATTGATTTACAGGTGCTTGCCAGTTCAAAAACAACAGCTGGAATCCAGGCAAGCGGACAGTTTGCAAAAGGCCATTCAAAGCCTGTTGAGGAGTGGAATGATATCATTTGTGCATTATGTAAATGGCTTGAACGATCAGAACGAACCATAAATCTCCAGAGGGAGGAAGTGATTGATATTGTTCAAAGAGAATTGAAAAAGACCCATTTGAAATGGGATTGGGAGAAACGACAAGATCATAAAATGTTCAAAGATCAAACCAAGCAGGAGTAAGACATCCTTTTGAGCAAACATAAGAAGCATTTGAATAACATCCCTGAAACAGCTGAAAGAGGTTTGGATCAGAAGAGAAATGAGTCGTTAACACGCAAAAATGCCATTCAGACCTTCTTATCTCGAAATAAGAATTTACCACATTTGAGTTCAAAAACTGGGCTTGAAGATGGGATTATGCCTAGGGCTCACGAGAAGGAAGACTGAACTTAAATGAAACATTCTTTGCTGAGTTAAAGACCTGGAATAAGAGAAAAAATGCACAATGTTGAATTATGATGAGACTCTGTAAATTCTGCTAATCTTTCTTGTCACATTTGTTGATTTTTGGTTAAATCTTTATATTTTACGCTATGAGATGTAGTTCAGAGACGAGATGAATAGTTTTTTGTATGGTATGTAATAAGTTATTTGTCAGAAGTTTATGTTGTTAAGTTCTTGTAAAGAAGGCATCAAGCCATTGTAAAGAAACCTTTATCATCTTAAAGCTTGCTTTCTTTCGAGTGAAGAGGTGTGAGGGACCCCAGGAGAAAAAGAGAACGCTTACCTTTCAAGACAGAGATCGGGCCTCGGTGGCTGAGAACTACAGTTCCCAACAGGCTCTGCGCATCGGCCGGCTCTGAAATGGAAGCTTCTTCTTTCTTCCGATCTCAGATTCTGCACATGTGCGGGCGGAGAACGGCTGCACGTGCACAGTTGGTGTATTTTCTCGGTTATAGGTCGGTAAACGGCCCTGTGCACATGCTCAGTTTGTTTCTTCAGCTGGAAACTGTTCCTGCACGTGTGTGCAGAACAGAAAACAAGGAATAAGGTGAAACAGCAGGAAAAGAGAATCAGGTGACCTAGAAGAGAACAGAAAAAGCTGGACACAGGAGAGGGACCGGAAGCAGGTCCCAAAACCAAGTTGTCATCCCAAGCCAGGGAGTGGGGCAGGAAGTCGTCCCAGGAGCACAATCAAGTTAAGGGACAAGGTCAGGAATCTGAAACAGATCCTGTTAAGTCAAGTTAAGAGTGACAAGCAGAGGAAAAGGCTCAGAATTAAAGAGTTGGAGCTGCAGGGAGCAGGCTTTCAACGAGGTCAGCTTACAAGAAGTCAGAAGATCTGAGGAGACAGCTGAAGGTTGGTGACTCCATACATTGGCCTTTGAAACAGTGGTGTTCTCCTTGGCACAGCCGAATATCTGAGTATGGATGTGTGGAAGGTGAAGCTTGAATGCATGTAGAGATCCAGGGGAAAGGAACCTTGGAAAGAGGCCTGGAGGTGGATCCTTGTTCGAGATGTCCGAGTAAAAGCGTGGTTTTGGAGAGAAGGTGAGTTCTTCGAAGTGGAAATTGGAAACCCTCGTGAGGACGACAGAATTTCAGTGAGATCAATTGGTTCACAGTGTGACAAAAGTCAGGGGGGGTTGATAAGAAAGCCATTGAAACTTGGTTTTGCAGTATGGTGTGTCTAACCACAATTCACTTATTAGTTTACACGGACTATACATTTAGTGAAAACATAGAGTATAAGATAGATTTTGTAACTTGAGTTATCTTTACAGATGTACGTACAAATTCGTAAAGGTTTAGTTGGGGTAACATAGTGGTGTAATCTAATTTATCTTTTCCTGTTTAATAAATGTTGTATTATTTTGTTAAAAGTCCATCAACAGATTCCCGTGACTCTGTTCAGTAGCCACACTCCACTTTTCGAAACAAAAGAAAAAAGTTAGAGTCTCTCAAGCCAGGTTCCACCCTGGGATCTGACTTGTCCAGCAGCATCAGCTGGGATCATAAGTATACATATACATAAGTATACATATCAGGAAGGATTCACCAGCCGGGTCTCTTTTCACTTGTAAAAAGGTGACTGAGGGGTAACTTCATAGGCATCATTAAAATCATGAAAGGTTTTGATAGTGGATACAGAGAGAATGTTTCCTCTTGTCGGGGAGAGCTTGACTAGAGGACATCAATGTAAAATAGTCGCCAACCCAATAAGAAATTCCAAAGAAACTTCCATACCCGAAGTATAGTGAAAATGTGGAACTCACGGCAACGGAGAATGGTTGAAGTGAGTAGTATAATTAAGGGGAAGTGAGACAAGCCTATGAGAAAGAAGTGTTACAGAGAGATTAAGATGAGGAAAGATGGGAGGAGGCTCAAGTAGAACATAAATGCCGGCAGGGACTGCGTCAGCTGAATGGCCTATTTCTGTGCCATAGGTCCTCTGTAACCCATATAAGCAGTATGGATGGAGATTTGCAATAACTGGGGTCAGAAAATACAAACATGAGTAGTTCAGGGGTGCTCTAATCATCGCCGTTGGACAGAGAATCAGTCAAGAAATAATTGGAGCCTGTAATAAAGATAATGGAATCATTGTGGGGACTTTAACCTCACATCAGCAGCAGCTCCCAGCCCATTTACTACCACCAAGGGTAAGAGCAGCAAAGTCATAGGAATAGCATAGCCAGTATGCCCCACAAGCTATTTGTGTCTTCCTATATTTTAGTATGGTCCTCCCAATGAAGAATATCCATCAAATTAATATCATCTGCAAATTTAAACATCATAACCTGGTCCAAATAATTTCTGTATCAGGTGAACAAGGGCACCACTTGCTAACAGTGTGAAGAGCTTCCCTTAACGCCTACCCACTGGTTTCTGCTTTGTAGCTAACCTTCTGCTACCTAACTCCACATGACCTGAGCCTCTCGCTCAGCACCTTGCTGAATTGTAAGTTACCCAGTGGGGTACATTCAAGTCAATCACTTGGTGTAATATTGCCCATCCATACTTACTGGGTGTTCAAGTTTTAGTCGTTTTTCTTCAGATCTTTGCTTCTGTTTCAGGATTAGTTCATTAACTACAAGAGAACAGGAAATGATTACCCAAGTTGCAACCAAACGTGTAAACAAACAAACCTGTTTTAAGTTCACCTTAAATTACTGAGAACAAGCGTTTCCTCTTCTCAGCGCCAACTGAAAAGTGCACAAAAACCACTCTCGCTCCACTTTGGAGTGGAGGGTGGGGGCTACAGACTAAAGCTCCCTCTACACTGTCCCCATCAAACACTCCCAGGACAGGTACAGCACAGGGTTAGATACAGAGTAAAGCTCCCTCTACACTGTCCCATCAAACACCCCCAGGACAGGTACAGCACGGGGTTAGATACAGAGTAAAGCTCCCTCTACACTGTCCCCATCAAACACTCCCAGGACAGGTACAGCACAGGATTAGATACAGAGTAAAGCTCCATCTACACTGTCCCATCAAACACCCCCAGGATAGGTACAGCACGGGGTTAGATACAGAGTAAAGCTCCCTCTACACTGTCCCATCAAACATTCCCAGGGAAGGTACAGCACGGGGTTAGATACAGAGTAAAGCTCCCTCTACACTGTCCCATCAAACATTCCCAGGGCAGGTACAGCACGGGGTTAGATACAGAGTAAAGCTCCCTCTACATTATGTTATGAGTGCAGGACTTTACAACATGGTTATGTTTTAACTTAAGGTGAAACAGAATTTTCTCGAGAAGGTATCATAATAAACCTTTGCCCAGAGACAGACCCACGTGACCCAGTTATCCTGAAACCCAAACGGAAACCTATTGAAAATCAAACAACAGTTTTCACACCTTGATAGAGAAAGCAGACAGACAGACAGACAGAGCCAGAGACAGACAATTAACTTCCTGCTGTAAAGAGCAGAGGAAGTCTGTTTTAGTGTTAGCAACCAAGCAGAGTGCTGGTGAGAGTCTGATTTGGGAGACGGAGACTGAATAGAATAACTTCCAAAGGATACTAGAAGACATAACCCAGCATGGCAGGGAGAAGTGAGCCTGCTGGAAAGCTGGAAATAATTTGGGACATGTTCTTGTAATGCTGCACACCTCTAAGATGTATCTTGATTGCATTAGTTAATGTGAGAGTTTTATTTAATTTTTCATGGGATGTGGGCATTGCTAACAAGGCCAGCATTTGTTGCCCATCCTCAATTGCCCTTGAACTGAGTGGTTTGCTAGGACATTTCAGAGGGCATTGAAGAGTCAACCACATTGCTCTGGGTCTGGAGTCACATGTAGGCCAGACCAGGTAAGGGCGACAGATTTCCTTCCCTAAAAGACATTAGTGAACAAAATGGGCTTTTTTGACAATCGATGTTCATGTCATGGCCCGCATCACTGGGGCTAGCTTTATATTCCAGGTTTATTGATTAAATTTAAATTCCACTAGTTGCCATGGTGGGATTCGAACCCATGTCCCCACAGCAACAGCCTGATCCTCTGGATTACTCGTCCAGTGAAATCACCATTACACCACCATCCCCCCACAAATGCCTTTTCTTTAGATCAATGCATCAGTTGGTTCCCTGTTAAGTAATATTTGATCAATGTTGATTCTAGTTAGTTACAGTAAAAGTCTTAAAATGTGAAATCTTGTCATGCCATTCTTTCCGTCAGTTGCTCGGAAATTCCTCTTTTTAAAAAGTTATCGGTCCCAAAGGGGATTATAACAACTGGCCCATCAAACACTCCCAGGACAAATGCAGCACAAGACAGAGAGTAAAGGAAGTGGCTGCAGAAGACAGTGGAGGCATTGGTCGAAATATTCCAGAGCTCACTGGATTCCGTGAGGGTCCCAGCGGATTGGAAAACCGCTAATATGATGCCACTGTTCAAGAGGGGAGGGAGTCAAAAAGCAAGAAACTATAGGCCAGTCAGTCTAACATCTGTTGTTGGGAAAATGCTAGAGCCCATTATTAAGGAAGAAATAGCAGGACATTGAGAAAAGCTTAATGTTAAACAGAGTCAACATGGTTTTGTGAAAGGGAAATCATGTTTGACAAATTTGGTAGAGTTCTTTGAGCATATAACAAGCAGAGTTGACAAAGGGGAACTGGTAGATGTAGTGCATTGGGATTTCCAGAAGACATTCAATAAGGTGGCACATAAAAGGTTATTGCACAAGATAAGGGCTCACTGTATTGGGGGTAATGTATTCACATGGATTGAGGATTGGTTAACGCACAGAAGACAGGGAGTCGAGACTTTCTCAGGTTGGAGTGCCACAAGGACTAGTCCCAGGGTCTCAATTATTTACTATCCATATTAAATGACTTAGAGGAGGGGACAGATTGTAATGTATCCAAATTTGCTGACGATACAAAAATAGGTGGGAGGGCATGTTGTGATGGGGTACATAAGGGGTCTGCAAAGGGATATAGACAGGTTGAATGAGTGGGCAAAAACTTGGCAGATGGAGTTCAGTGTAGGAAAGTGTGACGTCATGCACTTTGGTAGGAAAAATCAAAAGGCAGACTATTATTTAAATGGACAGACTCTCCAAAAAGAGTGCAGCACAGAAGGATCTAGGTGTTCTTGTGCACAAAACACAAAAAGTCAGCATGGAGTTGTAGCAAGTAATTAAGAAGGCAAATGGAATTTTGACCTGTATTGCTGTGGGGGTTGGAGTTTAAAAATAGGGAAGTCTTGTTACAACTCTACAGGGTGTTGGTGAAGCCGCACTTGGAGTACTGTGTACAGTTCCGGTCCCCGTAAGATTCACTAGGCTGATTCCAGGGGTGGAGGGGTTGACTTATCAAGTACGGCTAAACAGGTTAGGCCTTCATTCATTGGTGTTTAGAAGAATGAGGGGTGATCTTATCAAAACGTACAAGATTCTGAGGGGGGTTGACAGGGTAGATGTTGAGATGTTTTCACTAGTGGGGGAATCTCGAACTAGGGGAAATAGTTACAGAATAATGGGACACTCATTTAAAATTGAGATGCGAGGGAATTTCTTCTCTGAGAGGGTAGTGAATGTCTGGAATTCTCTACCTCAAGAGTTGTGGAGGCTAGATCACAAAGTATTTAAAGAGGAGGTAGATAGATTTTTGAAATATTGGGGAGTTGAGGGTTATGAGGAGCTGACACGAAAGAGGAGTTGAGACCTGGGGCAGATCAGCCATGATCTTATTGAATGACAGGGCAGGCTTGAGAAGCCGAGTGGTCTTCTCCTGCTCCCAACATTCTTATGTTATGTAAAGCTCCCTCTCCACTGCCTGAAAAGCTCCAACAGGTGCAGCACGTACTACACACTAAGCTGACAAGAACCACAGGTTGCAACTTTAACTGAATGCATCGTCAAAAGAGTTAGAAGTTTAGAATTTGATGAGAATAGGAATTTGGTGCTGAGGAGAGAGATGCATCTTTTTGTCTTGAAATTTTGCAGAGATTTGCTTAAATTTGATTTAAACAGCGCTCAAGTGCAGCAGCAATGGCAGAGCCTCCTGAGAAGTAGAGCAGCAGACAAGAGACAGAGAAAACCTTAATAAGTAACAATGCCAGTGAACAGTGTGGGGAACAGGTAAGTTACAGAGGTGTATCAAGTGTACTGGTTACAGGCTAGCATCTATATCCTGATGTTACCTAAACAGATAGCCTTAAAAAAAAGAAAAATCAATACAATTTATCTATAAATAATATAGACTATCACTGAATGGTTGCAGCACAGAATGAGGCCATTCAACCCACTGTGCTCGTGCTGATTGTTGTTTTGTTTGCAGTTCAGTCCCTTCTGTGCATGAAGGGCACTGGAGGGACTGGGGTGTTTTATTGACCCCCTTAATCACTTTTTGATTTAATGTTGGTAAGTTTCCTTCAAATTTTATCTTTTGTTTTTGCAGTTTCCCTGAAAGGGGGTGCCTTTTAATTTGTCCCCTGATTTGTTAAATTAGTTTATTTGGTTGGACTTGAAAGAGTTGCTGACTCTCTGCAAGAGCAACTTAGCCAGTTCTACTCCTATTAATTGTCTAGCATCATGTAGGTGCAACGCATTAATGGAGTTTCTCTAATTAGGTTAATTAACAACTCGGATAATAATCCAATTTCCTTTTAAAAGCTACAATTACACCATACAGTCAGGCAGTGCATTCCAGATCCTAACCACTTGCTGCGCTATAAAGCTTTTCCTCATGTCACCTCTGGCTCCTTTGCCAATCACCAATCACTATTGACTGGTTCTTGACCTTTCTGCCAAAGCGACGTTTCTCCCCATCTGTCCAGACCCCTTATGAATGCCTTGATCAAATCTCCTCTCACCCTTCTCCTGCAAGGACAACAGCTCCAGCTTCAACAATTTATCCATGTAATTTAAGTCTCTCATCCCCAGAAGCATTGTGATCTTTTCTGCACTCCCTATAAAGTCTTCACACCCTTCCTGAAGCATAGCACCCTGACCTAGACATAATGCTCTAATTAAGGGGAAAGCAGTGTTTATTATAAAGATTCAGCAATACTCCCTTGCTTTTGTATTCTGCTATTTATGAAGTCCAGGGTCCCGCATGCCCCATTAACCATTTTTTCAACCTGCCCTGCCACCTTCAATCTATGCACTTGTACCCCCATGTTCATCTGCACCACCTTTAGAATTGTAACCATTATTTTATGTTATCATTTCTTCCTACTTCAATTTTGCTGACAAGACTGTTGTGTGATACACTATCGAATGCCTTTTGGAAGTCCATGTACACCACAAACACATTACTGTTATCAGTCCTCTTACCTCAGAACAGGGCTTTCAACTAATGGGGTCAGGGGATTGTGGTGGGGGTGGGGTGGGGGGTGCGGTAGTGGTTGGATGAAGGTAGATTTAGAAATGCAAAGAGAAAGGTCGAGGCACTGATTCTAGTTTACATTATTTGATATTCTTTTCTATTCTATATCCTGTAAGGATTCTATGTTTCCATTCTATGCATTGGAACAGTACTGTATAGTCATGTAGGGAAAGATAAGCAGAATGGGAAAGAAAGGAACAGAAGGAAAAGAGTTTAACAAAAATTGTGCATCAGCAAATAAAGTCACTGCAGGGAATAGTAGTAAAATAATGAAATTCAGGGTTCTTTGTCTGAATGCGCACAGCATCTGAAATAAGATGGATGAACCAGTGGCACAAATAGAGGTAAATGATTTAGATTTAATCACCATTACAGAAACGTGGTGACAAGGTGATCAAGGTTGGGAACTAAAGGTTCCAGGGTACACATTATTTCCAAACGACAGACAGAATGATGGCAAAGGAGGATGGGTAGCCCTCATAGTAAAAGATGAGGTAAGGACATTAGTGAGAAAGGATTTGGTCTCAGAAGATCATGAGGTAGAATCAGTGTGGGTGGTGATTTGGAATAGGAAGACATTGGTCACTGGTGAGAGTTGCATATAGGCCCTTGAACAATAGTTATACCATTGGGCAGAGTATCAAACAAAAAATTACTGGAACTTGTACCAAAGGAAGGAATAATTACGGGGGACTTTAATCTTCATATAGGCTGGGACATTCAAATTGGCAAGAGTTGTCTAGAAGATGAGTTTGTAGAATCTTTTCTTGACAGTTTCCTGGAGCAATATGTTGTGAAACTGACCAGGGATAAAGTGCTATATTAGATCTGGTATTGTGTATTGAAGCAGGGTTAATTAGCAATGCAGTAAAAGATCCATTGGGAAATAGTGATCATAATACCATTGAATTCCATGTTAAGTTTGAAACTCCAATCACAGTGAAGAATCTTAAAATTAAACAAAGCCAATTACGTAAATATGAGAGGAGAACTGGCTACAGTTAATTGGGTAAATAGACTAAAAGGTATGGAGATAAATGAACAGTACATTTAAAGAAAAAAAATCAAAATGTTCAGCAAAAATACACTCCATTGAAAAACAAAAACTTAGCAAGAAAGACCCATCCATGGCTCACTCAGGAAGTTTAGGATAGTATTAGATTAAAAGAAGAGGCTTACAATATTGCAAAAAGCAGTAGCAAGTCTGAGGACTGGGGGTGTTTTAGAAACCGGCAAAAGCCACCAAAAAGTTGATAAAAAGGCAAAATAAACAGAATGAAGGCAAACTAGACAGAAATATAAAAACAGATTGTAAGAGGTTTTATAAGTATATAAAAAAGAGAAAAGGAAATGAAAGTTGGCCTCTTAGAAGCAGAGACAGGAGAAATTATCACGGGGAATGAGGAAATAGCAGAAGCGTTGAACAAATATTTACTCTGTCTTCACAGTAGAAGACAAGTTTTATACCACAGAATCTTTAAAGTGCAGAAGGCCATTTGGCCCATCAAGTCTGCACTGGCTCACAAAGATCATTCTACGCAGTCCCACTCCCCTGCCTTATCTCCATAACCTTGCACATTCTCTCTTTTCAGGTAACAATCCAATTCCCTTTTGAATACCTCAATAGACCTGCCTCCACCACCCTCCCAGGAAGTTTGTTCCAGACTCCAACTACCCTCTGTGTGAAAAAAAATTTTCCTCACAACATTTTTATCCTTTTGCCAATTATCTTGAATCTGTGCCCTCTGGTCCTTGATGTCCTCGAGTGGGAACAGTTTCTCACTATTTACCTTGTCCATACCCCTCAGAATCTTGAATACCTCTATCAAGTCTCCTCTCAGCCATCTTTTCACCAAACAGTCCCAACCTCTCCAATCTATCCTCATAGCTACAGCTCTTCATCCCGAGAATCATGCTTGTGAATCCACTTTGACCTCTCTCCAATGCCTCCACATCCTTCTCAAGCATGGTACTCAAAGGTTTAATGTTCGCAGTTTTCCAGTCCTCTGGCACTGCCCTTGTCTCTAAGGAAGATTATCACTAGTGCCTCTGCAATTTCCACTCTCACTTCCCTCGGTACCCTTGGATGCATTTCATCCGGTCCTGGAACCTTATCTATTTTAAGTAAAGATAGCCTTTCTAAAAATCCCCTTCTTCTCAATTGCAAACTCTTCTGGTGTAGCAGTTACCTCCTCTCTCACCTCGGCCTGGGTAGCATCTTATGTGCAAGTTCCCTTTTTTATCCCTAATAAGCCCTGCTCTTTCTTTTATCACCTTTTTATCATTTACATGCTTATACAAGGCCTTGGGATTCCCTTTTATGTTTGCTGCCAGCCACTTTTCATGCTCTCTCCTTGCTTTTATTAGTTTCTTCACTTCCTCTCTGGTCCTTCTATATTCAGCCTGATTCGCCAATGTATTTTCTACCTGACATCTGTCATACACCCACTTCTTCCTTTTCATCTTTACCTCTATCTCTCTCGTCATCCAGAGCACTCTGGATTTATTTGCCCTATGTTTCCCCTTCAAAGCCTGCAATACTTTTTTTTTGAAGATGGTCCATTGTTCAGCAACTGTCTTTTCTGCCAACATTTGATCCCAACTCAGATGCATTCTCACCCCATCGAAGTTGTCTTTCCCCCAGTTAATCATCCCTTGTTCCTTGTCCATTTCCATAGCCAACCTAAACCTTATGATACAATGGTCACTGTCCCCTAAATGGTCTCCCACTGTTGCTTGATCTACTTGGGCCAATTCATTCCCCAGAGCCAGGTCCCACAGTACCTACCCTGCCATTGGACCGGAAACATACTGCTGCAGAAAATTATTCTGAAGACATTCCAGAAACTCTCGCCCTTCTTGTCCTTTTGTACTATTCCTATCCCAGTCTATACTTGGATAATTGAAGTCCCCCATTATAATTCACTCTATAATTCTTGCACCTCTGTAATTTCTTTGCAAATTTGTTTCTCTGCACTCCTTCCGATAGTTGATGGTCTATATACTACACCAAATAACATTATTGCACCTTTTCCATTCCTTATTCTCTACCCAGTGATTCCGTCTTTGACCCCTCTGGAACATCCTCCCTCTCCAGCACTGTAATGCCATCTTTAATCTTTAACCACCCCCCCCTGCCCCTTTTCTTCCTTTCCTGTCTCTCCAAAACGCCCTGTGCCAGGAATATTTAAAGCCCAGTCTTGCCCTTCTTTGAGCCAGGTCTCTTAAAGCAATATCACAATTCCAATAGTCAACCTGTGCCTGTAGTTCACCAATCTTATTAACCACACTCCATGCATTCACATACATGCACATTAACCTTGATTCCAGCTTTTATGCTATCCTCCCTTACTCTGACCCCATCTAATGACTTACTATTGCCTACTCTAATTTTATCAAACTCTCAAAGTATTCTATCTACCTTGATGCTACTCTCTGATTTATTCTCCTTATCAGTTAACAATTCTCTACTTAGCACTGCCAGTTCCTCTCCTCACCACTCTGAATTTCCTCTCAGGTTCTCATCCCCCTGCCAATCTAGTTTAAACTCTCCCCAACAGCACTAGCAAACCTCTCTGCAAGGACGTTAGTCCCAGTCCTGTTAAGGTGTAACCAATCCTTCTTGTACATGTCCCATCTGTCCCAATGTATCAAAAAAAATGGAGGGTAACCTAGGGGCTGAAAAGTGAGAGGAAATTAAGGTAATTAATATCAGTAGAGAAAAAGTACTGCAGAAACTTAATGGACTATAATCCCACAAATCCCCTGAACCTGATGGCCTACACCCCAGGGTTTTCTGAAAGCCGCAGGGATAGTGGGTGTGCTAGCTATGATTTTCCAAACTTCCTGAGATTCTGGAATGGTACCGTCAAATTGGAAGTTAACAAATACTACACCACTTTTCAAGAAAGGAGGAAGAGAAAGAACAGGGAACTACAGGCCAGTTAGCTGGGAACACACCTGAATCTAGTATTAAGGAAGTCTCAACAATGCATTTAGAAAATCATAGTATTACAACAAGGCAATACAGTTTTACTAAAGGGAAATTCCTCTTGCAAATTTAGACTTTTTTGAGGATGCAATCAGTAGGGTAGATAAAGGGGAACCAGTAGATGTAGTATACCTGGATTTCCAAAAGGTTTCTGATAAGATGTTGCACAGAAGAACAATAAGCAAGGTAAGGGCTCATGGAGTTGGGGGTGATATATCAGCACGGATAGAGAACTTGTTAATGGGCAGAAAGCAGAGAAAGGCCATAAATGGGCTTTTTCAAGTTGGCAGGCAGTGAATAGTGGAGTGCTGCAAGGATCAGTGCTGATGCCTCAGCTATTTACAATCTATATTAATGCCTTAGATGAAGAGACAGTGTCAAGTATCCAAGTTTGTTGATGTTAGGTAGAAAGGTCAAAAGCAAAATATTGCTGTTGCTGGAAATCTGAAACAAAAACAAAAATTGCTGGAAAAACTCAGCAGGTCTGACAGCATCTGTGGAGAGGAAGACAGAGTTAACATTTCGAGTCCGTATGACTCTTCATCAGAACTAAAGAGAAATAGAAATGTGGTGAAATATAAGCTGTTTAAGGAGGGTGGGACAGGTGGAGCTGGATAAAGCACCAGTGGAAAGGTCAGCTGTGGGAAGACACAAAGGCTGGTTAAGTGAGTAGGTAACAAGATGACAGATGAAGTATAGTGTAGGCAAGGATGAAGTTGTTCACTTTGGTTGTAAGAATAGAAAAGCAGAATAACTTTTAAAAGGTGTCAAACTGCTAAGTATTGATGTTCAAAAAGACTTAAGTGCAAGTACAAGGAATGCAGAAAGTCAGCGTATATAAATACAGCAAACAATTAGGAAGGCAAACGGTATGTTGATCTTTATTGCAAGGGGTTTGGAGTACAAGAATAAATAAGCCTTGCTACAATTGTACAGGATTTTGGCGAGGCCACATCTGGAATAGTGTGTGCAGTTTTGATCCCCACATTAAAAAAAATATATACTTGCATTGGAGGCAGTACAATGAAGGTTCACGGATTGGTGCTATGATGAGAGACTGAGTAAATTGGTTTATATTCTCAAGAGTTTTGAAGAATGAGAGGTGATCTCATTGAATCCTACAAAATCCTGAGGGGGCTTGATAGGGTGGACACAGAGATTGTTTCCACTGGTCAGGGAATCTAAAACATGGGGGCACAACCTCCGAATAAGGGACTGAGATGAAGACGAATTATTTCACTCAACGGGTTGTGAATCTTGGAATTCTCTACTCCAGAGGGCTGCTCCATCATTGAATATATTTGAGGCTGGGTCAGACAAATGTTTGGTCTTTCAGGGAATTAAGAGATTATGGGGAGCAGGCGGTCAAGTGGAGTTGAAGCCCAAGATCAGCCATGATCGTACTGAATGGTAGATCAGGCTGAATGGTCTTCTCCTGCTCCTATTTCTTGTGTTTTCATTTTTTAAAAACTCAGTCAAATTAGGTAAATGCAATTTTTGCTTAACAAAACCATTCTGGCTTTCTTCAATTGATTCCCATTTGTTCAAGTGATCGTTAATTTTGTCTGGATGAAATAATTCGTCCTCATCTCGGTCCTAATTTCCCACCACCAGGATTCAACTGACTGGCCTGTGGTTGCTGGGTTTATTCGTATATCCTTTTTTGAACAAGAGTATTGAAGATATAAGATCCTGAGGGGTCTTGACAGGGTGAATGTGGAGAGGATGTTTCCTATCGTAAGAGAATCTAGAACAGGGGTGTCACTGTTTAAAAATAAGGGATTGCTCATTTAAAATGGAGGTGAGATAAAATGTTTTCATTCAGAGGGTCATGGGTCTTTGGAACTCTATTCCTGAAAAGGTGGTGGAAGCAGAGTCTTTGAATATTTTTAAGGCAGAAAGTGGTAAGCAAAGGGGTGATGGGTTATCGGGGGTAGGCGGGATGCAGATTTCAGGTTACTCTCAGGTCAGTCATGATCTTATTAAATGGTGGAGCAGTCTTGAGTGGCCGAATGGTCTACCCCTGCTCCTTGTTCATAGTATAACCTCTGCAATTCTCCAGTATTTGCAGATGATTGGAAGATTATTGGTCTGAGTGTAAACTTACAGAATAAGGGGAACCCAAGTGAGGCAGAGAATGAGGATCTGCAGAAACTGATCATGGTTTTGTGAAAGGGAGATCATGTTTAACCGATTTATTGGAGTTCTTGGAAGAACTAACAGGTGCTGTGGATAAAGGGGAACCGGTGGATGTGCTGTACTTAGATTTTCAGAAGGCATTCAATAAGGTGCCTCAGAAAAGGTTACTGTGGAAAATAAAAGCTCATGGTGTAGTGGGGTAACATATTGGCATGGATAGAAGGTTGGCTAGCTAACAGAAAACAGTAGGCATAAATGGGTCTTTTTCTGGTTGGCAGGATGTGATGAGTGGAGTGCCACAGGATCACTGCTGGGGTCTCAACTCTACAATTGATATATATATGATTTGGATGAAGGAGCCAAAGGTTTGGTTGCTAAATTTGGTGATGATACAAAGATAGGTGGGAAGGTAAGATATGAAGTGGACATAAGGAAGTTACAAAAGGATATAGACAGGTTAGGTGAGTAGGCAAAGATCTGGCAAATGGAGTATAATGTGGGAAAATGTGAGGTTGTCCATTTTGGCAGGCTAAGGAACAAAAAGGGTGCAATTACATTGCTGAGTGTACCCTATAGACCGCCAAATAGTGAGAATGACGCAGAATAAATCTGCAGGAAATGAGAGAGAGATGCAAGCATTATAGAGTAGTTATAATGGGTGACTTTAATTACCTGAATGTAGACTTGGTCAGTGGTAGTGTAAAGGGCAGCAGGGGGAAAATGTTCCTAGATTTTGTTCAAGAGAATTTTCTACAGCACTATGTGTCCAATCCAACAAGAAAAGATGCACTGTTAGACCTGGTTCTTGGAAATGAGTTGGGCCAAAGCAGGTCAACTGTAAGTGGGGGAACATTTAGGAAACAGTGATCATAGTATTGTACGTTTTTGGATGATGATAAAAAAGGACGATAGGCAATCCAGAGTAAGGATAATTAACTGGAGGGGAGCCAACTTTGACGGGGCAAGAATGGAGCTGGGCCAGATAGACTAGAACGAAAGATTGGCAGGAAAAACTGTCGCTGAACAATGACTGGAGAATTGTAAACTTTATGCACTTGTTCAAAAAAGGTAGTAAGGATAAGCCCAGCAATTACAGACCAATCAGTTTAACTTCAGTAGTGGGTAACATTCTAGAAACAATTATTCAGGATAGAATTAGTATTCACATGGAAAAATATGGGTTGATAAGGAAGAGCCAGCATGGATTTCTAAAGGGGAAATTGTGTTCAACTAACTTGGAGTTTTTTGAAGAGGTAACAGAAAAGGTCGATGAGGGTATTGCTGATGTGTTGTACATTTCAAAAGATATTTGATACAGTGTCACACAACAGACTTGTGATAAAAGTATTGCTCATGGAATAAAAGGGACAGTAGCAACGTGGGCTCAAAATTGGCTGAAAAACAGGAAGCAGAGAGTAATAGTGGATGGATATTTTTCGGGCTGGAGGAAGGTTTGCAATGTACCAGTCCAGGGGTCAGAGTTGGGACCCTCACTTTTCCTGATATATATTAATGATCTAGATCTTGGTGTGCAGGGAACAATTTCAAAGTTTGCAGATGATATGAAACTTGGAAGTGCTGTGAACTGCGTGGAGGATGGTGTGGGGCTTCAAGAGGACATAGACAAGTTGGTGCAGTGGGCAGAGAGGTGGCAAATGAAGTTCAATGTGGAGAAGTGTGACGTGATGCATTTTGGTAGGAAGAATATGGACAGACAATATAAAGTAATTGGTGAAATTTTGAAGGGGGTACAGGAGCAGAAAGACCTGGGTGTATATGTGCATAGACCATTGAAGGTGACAGGTCAAGTGGAGAGAGCAATTAATAAAGCATATAGTATCTTGGGCTTTATTAATAGGGGCATAGAGTACAAGAGCTAGGAGGTTACGCTGAATTTATATAAGACACTCCAGAGGCCTCAGCTGGAGTATTCAGCTACAAGGATAGATTGCTTATATTTCAGCTCTTTCCTGGACTCGAACTCAAGTTCTGTTGAAGGGTCATGAGGACTCGAGACGTCAACTCTTTTCTTCTCCGCCGATGCTGCCAGACCTGCTGAGTTTTTCCAGGTAATTCTGTTTTTGTTTTGGATTTCCAGCATCCGCAGTTTTTTTGTTTTTAGATTGGGGAGGTTGGGACTGTTCTCTTGAGAGAGAAGACGACTAAGGAGATTTGATAGATATGTTCAAAATCACAAGGGGGCTGGACAGAGTAGATAGGGAGAAGCTGTTCGTAAAAGGAGAGAGCACAGATTTAAAGTGGTTTGCAAAAGATGCAAATATGCTGTGAGAAAAACCTTTTTTCACAGTGAGTGATTCGAGTCTGAAATGCACTGTCTGGAAGTGTGTTGGAGGCAGGTTCAATCGAGGCATTCAAGAGGGCATTAGATGATTATTTGAATAGAAACAATGTGCAATGTATGGGGGAAAGGCAGGGCAACGGCACTAGGTCATAATGCTCATTTGGAGAGTCGGTGCAGTCATGATGGGCCGAATGGCCTCCTTCAGTGCCGTTAAAGTTCTGTGATTCTGTGAAATAACAAGTATATTATCTAAATGTGAGAGGTTGTAGAGCTGCAGAGTTCCAAGATGCACAGGGATCTGGGTGTCCTAGTGCATGAATCACAAAAGGTTGGTATGGAGGTACAGCAAATAATTAGCAAAGCTAATACAATGTTATTGTTTATTGTGAGGGGAATTGAATACAAAATTAGGGAGGTTATGTTTCAATTATACAGGGCACTGGTGAGGCCACATCTGGGATACTGTGTAACGGCTGGTCTCCTTATTTAAGATGTAAATGCATTGCAAGTAGTTCAGAGAAGATTACTGGACTAATACCAGGGTTGTCTAATGAGTAAAGGTTAGACAGGCTAGGCTTGTATCCACTGGAGTTTAGAAGATTAAGAGGTAACTTGATAGAAACATATAAGATCCTGCAGGGACTGTATAGGGTGGATGTGGAAAGGATGTTTCCTCTTGTGGGAAAATCTAGAATTCAGGGTCACTGTTTAAAAATAAGGGGTCACTCATTTAGGACAGAGATAAGGAATTTTTTTCTCAGGCGTTTGAAAGACTTTGGAATTCTCTTCTTGAAAAGGTGGTTGAGGCAGAGTCCTTGAATATCTTTAAGGCAGAAACAGGTAGATTCTTGGTAAGCAAGGGGGTGAAAGGTTATCAGAGGCAGACAGGGATGTGAAGTTCAGATTAAAATTAGATCAGCCATGACTTTATTGAATGGTGGAACAGGCTTGAGGTGCCAAGTGGCCTATTCCTGCTCAGAATTCAGATGTTCGTATGATCCTACCCAACAGATAGAATGTACTACCTACCTGTGAGAAGAGAGATGGAGATTATCAGGGGTACAGGCTCAATGGGGTCATGGAGACGGGAGCAGGAGGCTGTCCAAAGGAGGGTGGGAGAGGAGGGGCTGTATAATGTGGTAGTTGCATGGGGTTCAATAATGAGGGGGGTAGTTACCATCATTTGTGAGCAGGATCATGATTTCCACATGCCGGGTTGAGGGCCAACTCAAACCATTTGAAAGGCTATTGGAGAGGGAAAAGCCATGTTGGGACAAACAAGTAGCAAAAGCAAGAGAGCTCAGAGTGCCAGGAGTTAAAAGCCAAATTAAAGCACAGAAGTTCGAGGGTTATTAACTCTGGATTATTAATCTCACACCATCCCGACTTAGAACTATATTGCCGTTCCTTCACTGCTGCTGGGTTAAATTCCTGGAATTACCTTTCTATCAGCGCTGAGGGTATATGTACGTTGACTGGGGCTGTTCAAGGTAGATCACCATCACCTTCTCAAGGGTGATTAAGGAGAGCAATAAATGCTGGCCTTGACAATGACGCTCTCATCCCAAGAACGAGTAAGAAATTATTCCCTGAGCCACTTGCAAACTAGCATAGGAATAAGCAAGATTAAAGTTGAGCATGTGGTTGAAGTGATGGTGTGGGAAAGGGGAGTTCTAATTCATTGAACATTGGCACTGGACGCACTGCTCACATTGGAATGGCTCCAGAACAGTGAGCCCAAAGGATGAAATGGGGTCAAAGGAGTTTGGAAGGGTCGGGCGGGGCGGGGAGAAGAGGTGCGAGTGTTGAGGACATATGCAAAAAGATAGCATAAATAATAATTCCAAAACATAGAGAGAGCAGAACAATGGTCAGAAATTGGGTTAGGAGCTACAGATAAAAGGATACAAAAGATGTCAAGTAGGGAGAACTAAGAAATGAGAGGAAAAAAAGAACATTACAGAACAGGCCAAGCAGGGTGTATGGTCCAAGTAAGTGTTCATCATACAAACACACAGAGTATAAAGGACAAATGAATTTAATTCAAGCACAAATTAAAGTTGAAGAATATGACATGACAGCTATTATTGAGACATGGCTACAAAACAATCAGGATGAGGAAATAAATAAACCAGATTAAAAGATCTACAGGGAGGAGAGGGGAAATGGTAGAAAGGAAGGTGCAGGATTAGTGAATAAGGAGGAAATCAACTCAATAAAAAGAATATAACGAGAGGTAAGCAAGCAGAAAAGACTTTAAGATCGAATTAAGAAAGAGAGAAGGATTTAAGACTGTAATGCGAGTTGCATATAGGCCTTCTTGTAACAGCAGTGGAATGGGAGGTTATATAAATGCAGTGGTTAAACAAACATATAGCGAAGGCAAAGTGGTTTTAATTTTGGATTTGGAACTTCCATACAGACCATAAAAGGTAAGTCATGCCTGATGACCCTGACTGAAATTTCGAAGAGTTGACTTAAGTCATGGACAGGTAAATATCTATGCATATTATTAAAATGGACTTTGAGAAGGAATTTGACAATGTCCCTCATAAGACGGTCAGGGGGCTAAGACCTTTCACTCTATATTTTTCAAAAATATATAGATATCCTCATGGCTAATTTCTAAATTTTAAGAACTGGGCAAAGACTTTAAAATGGCTGAAGCCATATCTGGCTGTGGCTTTCAAACAGAAGGAACTTTTCAGTAGTATCTGAGCAGCTGACACCTTGTTATCTCTGTCTCTTTGCTGACAACCCTGTGGGCTGCAGAGACAAAATTCAAAGCCCATATACAAAGCCCATCTGCATTTCATAAGCCAGACCTGGCTACCAGAGTCTACTAGTCTCGGGCAAAGGGCCCTGCATCCATTTTACAAATTCTTAATGATTGGGACATAAACAATCTCAGGAGCCCAAAAAGAAATATACATCCTTTGTCAAAGACAAAGTGCAGAGGTGAGAGTCAGGTGACATGACCCCCGAGCTGAGAACACCAGTTATACTGTATTGCTGTACTGTAAATCAGTATGCCATCTTCCATCCAGCTCAGAAAGAAGGTTCTATCCAGGTTTGAATGCCTGGCTCCCATCTACACTATTTCTACCGGGATTTCTGAACTTCTGTACCAGCACCTACAAGACTAATTCATGTCTGTGCGCCTATCCCATCATGTAAGTCATCTCTACTGGAAAAATGAATTATCCAGCATCAGTTTTCAACCTGCCAACCTCTGTGAAGGAATACACCATTGCAGTTCGATTTTGGGCTCTCAGATTATTTTATCTGTGGTCTTTGCCCTGCAAATCCTTCATCCTCTATCCCCTTCTTTTATTGTATGAGTGGAAAGGAGGTTATGTGGCTATCCTCCTCTTGCGTTCGAGTGTACACAAATAAACTGACCCTCTAAGTTTCGCCTATTTTGAGTTTGCTGTGGGGTTATTAATCGAAATTGGATCATACAAAAACCATGGGGTTGAGCAATATGCCACCGCTTATGAAGGGGGAAGCAAATCAAAACACCTTTCTGTTTACGGATGGGTGTTGAGAAGAGAAATCAGGGCTGTTTAAATTACACCCCCCTCCCCCACCCCTTTGTCCATAACAAGACTGTTAAGCTAAGGTTGACGCTTATGAAATAGAACCTGATTAGGAAATTGTCTCTGTTCTCATCTCTTGCAGATTGGGCAAGTACTTTCATTGGCAGGATGTGGCATCTAACAAGCATCCATCTTGGGGCCAGAAACATTCGCTAATGATTAATGACTTCAATAGGAGAGAGAGAGACAGGCAGCCAATTTGGCTGATAATATAGGTAGGCAATATTACAAGAAGTGTTGGCAGAAGCATAAGATTACTGAGATATTGATAGATTAAGCTCTGATGAAAGGTCACAGACCTGAAACATGAGCTTTGTTTTACTTTTTACAAATGCTGCTTGCCCTGCTGAGTATTTCCAGCATTTTCTGTTTTTATGATGGATAGATTGAGGGAATGGGTAAGACTGTGGAAAATGGATTTCAATGTAAGAAAATGCAAGGACATCCACTTTGGAACTGAAAGGAATAGAACAGGGCACTTTTTAATTAGTGAAAAGCTACCAACAGTGGAGGTCCAGAGACAATTTGGAATGGGGTGAGGGAAGGGGGGGGTCCAGGTACGTAGATTAAAACGTCAGGAATGGTACAGAAAATAATCCAGAAAAGCTAATAGAATGCTGGCCTTTATATCTAGAGGACTAGAATACTAGAACACAAAGCCCAGGTGATATAAGAACATAAGAAATAGGAGTAGAAACCAGCCAGGGAAAACAAACCTACAGGATCTGCCTTGTCAAACCCCTTTAGAATCCTTTATATTTCAATGAGATCGTCTCTCATTCTTCAGAGAATAAAGGCCCAGTTTACTCAGCCTCACATCACAGTCTATAGCAAACCTTCACTGTACTGACTCCAATACAAGTATATCTTTGCTTAAATATGGAGATCAAAACTGCACATAGTATTCCAGATGTGGTCTCACCAATACCCTGTACAATTGCAGCAAGACTTGTTTTATCCCTGTACTCTAATCCCCTTACAAAAAAAATGGTCAACATGCCATTCATCTACCCAATCAACTTTGAGTTCCTTGTCCGAGAACATCCGAGTCTCTTTCAACATCAACTTGTACAAGTTTCACGATTTTCAAAAAATCTTCTGTTTTTCAATTCTTAGAAGAGTGAATAACCTCAGACTTCCCGACATCATACCCCATCTGTCATCTTGTTGCCCATTCATTCAACCTATATTTCTTTGGAGCCTCTGTGTCCTCCTCACAACTTACCTTTCCACCTAGCTTGGTATCATCAGCAAACTTGGCTACATTATTCTCAGTATGTTCATCTAAATAGATTTTAAATAGCTGAGGCCCCAGCATTGATCCTTGTGGCATTCCACTAATCATAGCCCACCAACTCGGGAATCCCTCATTTACACCTGCACTTTGCTTCTGTCCGTTAACCAATTCTCTATCCATGCTAATATTACCCCCATTCCCAGAGCCCTTATCTTGTATACTAACCTTTTGCATGGCGCCTTATCAAATGCCTCTTAATAATCAAGGTATACAACATCTACTTGTTCCCTTTTACCAACCCGATCAGTTACATGCTCAAACAACTTTGTCAAGCACAATTTCCCTTCGTAAGCGCCATGTTGGCTTTGTCTGATCATTCTATGTTTTTCTAAGGGCTTTAAGACTTCCATAATAATTGATTCCAGTACATTCTCCATGACTGATATCAGGCTAACGAGACTGTAGTTCTTCATTTTCTTTCTACCACCTTTCTTGAATAGCGGTGTCACATTTGCTGACCACCAATCTGCTGGGACTGTTCCAGAATTTAGGGAATTTTGGGGAATCATTGTCAAAGCATTCACTATCTCTGCAGTGATCTCTTTTAGAACCCAAGGATGTAGGCCACCGGGTCCTGGGGATGTCAGATTTTAACGGACCCCTCATATTTCTCCAGTACTTTTTATTTCCAATATTCATGGCCTCACCCTTTTTAGCATCCATGTTCCCTCGATTTGTGTGTGCAACATGTGCATTCTACTGTGAAGACAGACATAAAATATTTGTTCAATGTCTCTGCTATTTCCTCATTTCCCACAATACTTTCTCTTGTTTCTGATTCTAAGGGACCAATGTTTACTTAAGCTACCCCCTTCCTTTATATGTGCTTGAAAAAGCTTTTACAATCTGTTTTTATATTCCTTGCTAGCTTTCTCTCATTCTATTTTCTCCCTGAACAACTTTTTGGTGGCCCTTTGCTGGTTTCTCTAATCCTCAGAGTTGCTACTATTCTTTGCAACCTCATACTCTTCTTTTAATCTCAGCCTATGCTTAATCTCTTTACTAAGTCCCTGATAGATATTTTTTGCTGAGTTTTTGTTTTTCAATGGAATGTATTTTTACTCAACATACTGAATTGTTTCTTTAAATGTTTTCCACCGTTTACTTACTGCCACACATTTCAGTCTATTTACCCAATTAACCGTAGCCAGCTCGCCCCTCATACCTATGTAATTGACTTGATCCCTGGTCAATTCCACAACGTATTGTTCCAGGAAACTGTCATAAAAACATTCTACAAAATCATCTTCTCGACTACACTTGTCAGTTTGATTGGTCCAATCCAACACTAAGTTCCCCACAACTACAATGCTGTCTTTGGTACGTGCTCCAAGAATTTCTTGTTTAATGCCCTGTCCACCAGTTTTACTACTGTTGGGGGCCAATAAACTACTCCCACCAGTGTTTTCTGCCTCTTGCTGTTCCCAATCTCCACCAATACTGATTCTACTTTTTGATCTTCTAAGCCAAATCCTTTCCCACTCATGTCCTTCTGTCATCCTTTGTCTTTTCAAAGCTATTCACCATCCTGACTTGGAAACATATTGCCATTTCTTCACTGTCGCTGAGTCCAAAGTCTTGAACTCCCTCCCTAACAGCACTGTGGATGTACCTATCCCACAGGGACTGCAGTAGTTCAAGGTGGCAGCTCACCACCGCCATCCCCAGGGCAATTAGGAATGGGCAATAAATACTGGCCCAGCCAGCGATGCCCACATCCCATGAAAGAATTTTTTTAAAATTGTGTATCCTGGAATATTTATTTCCAAACCTTAGTCACCATGTAGCCATGTCTCTGTGCTGGCAATTAGATCTAAACATTTTTTTATTATTTTGTGGGATGTGGGCATCACTGGCAAGGCCAATGTTTGTTGCCCATTTCTCATTGCCCTTGAACTGAGTAGCTTGCTGAGCAATTTCAGAAGGCAGTTAAGAGTCAACCACATTGCTGTGGGTCTGGAGACACATATAGGCCAGACCAGGTAAGGACAGCAAACTTCCTTCCCTGAAGGACATTAATGAACCAGATGGGTTTCACAACAATTGATGATATTTGTCATGGTCACCATTACTGAGACGAGCTCGAAGTTCCAGATTTTATTAATTGAATTCAAATTGACCAGCTACTGTGGTGGGTTTCGAACACGTGTCCCCACAGCTTCAGACTGGGCCTCTGGATTACTAATCCAGTGACACTACCTCTGCACCACAGTGTCCCCCAGAAATAATTTCTGTCTCTCTGCCGTGCAAGTTCCCTTCATTATCTTTAAAATTTGGATCAAACCATCCATCAGTTTCTAAATTCTGAGGTATACAACCAGAGTTTGTATAATCTCATCTTATAACTTAACCCTTGAAGTCCAAGTATCATTCTGGTAAAACTATGCTACACTCCATCCAAGAACAGGATGCTCTTTTTCCAAGTGTTGTGCCCAGAACTATTCTACCATTACCATCAAGCTGCAGGATCAACCCTGGTTCAATGAAGTGTGCAGGAGGGCATGCCAGGAGCACCATACATATCGAAAAATGAGGTGTCAACCTGCTGAAGCTACAATAGAGGACAACTTGGGTACCAAACAGCATAAGCAGCAAGTGATAAACATGGCTAAGCGATCCCACAACCAATGCATCAGATCTATGCTCCGCAGTCCTGCCACATCCAGTCGTGAATGGTGGTGGACAATTAAACAACTCACTGGAGGAGGTAGTTCCACAAAATCCCCATCCTCAATGACGGGGAAGCCCAGCACATCAGTGCAAAAGATAAGGCTGCAGTATTTGCAACAATCTTAGTTAGAAGTGCCAATTGAACAATCCACCTTGGTTTGGAAATATATCACCATTCCTTCACTGTCGCTGGGTCAAAATCCTGGAGCTCCCTCCCTAACAGCACTGTGGTTGTATCTGCACCACAGGGACTGCAGCGGTTCAAGACGACAGCTCAAGGGCAATTAGGGGTGAGCAGTAAATACTGACCTTGTCGGCAACACCCACGTCCCATGAAAGAATAAAAAAATGAACAGAGTAAACCTTTCCCCTTACATGGTCCCCTCAAACAGGGCAGGTACAGCAGGAGTTAGATACAGTCAAGCTCCCTCTATATTGTTCCATCAAATATTCGCAGGGCTGGTACAGCACAAGTTAAACACGAAATAAAACTCACTTTACATTCCCATCAAATATTCCCAGAGCAGGCACAGCACGGATTAGAGACTGGAAAACTTAATTTAAACCTCTATGTTGTATCTCCACTTTACTGATGACACAAACCATCTTGACTTGGAGATTGAAAAATTATCGTACTGACGCAGGCTCTGAATTGCTAATTACTGTGGATTCTTTTGTTCACTGGATTAAAACTGCCCAAACTCATTTGATGGTGGATACACCCTCCCAATTTTAGTCAAGGTTCTGAAAGTTGCAATGGGACCTGTGCATTCCTGTCTGTTCCTTTGTACATGTAGCCCATGGCTTTCATTATCCAGAATGATAAGTCTTACTGCTACCACTCTCACAACAGAGACTTACCGAGAAAGTTCGGGTAAAGCTGATCAACATTATCAATCACGTAGTTGCACTTGGGGCACCGATTACTGACTTCCAGGCTCTGTCGAATACATTTATAGCTGGAGAAGATCAGGCAACAAGTTAGAGCAATCAATTCTGTGTCCGTGAAACACGCACTCAACTGTGTGCTCGCTCTCCCCATGATTCACTCAGACAAACACAGTCCCCTCTTGGTTTATCACTCAAGACTCACCTAACAAGCAATTCAATGAAAAATTCTGGACTTTGGTCGATTCTCGTGTGGAAGGAGCACTGAGATTGCCTGCGGCTTTTGTGCTAAACAACTAGAAACTGATCAGCTGTACCACAGCACAGCCATCCCCTCGGAAAGCCACCACCCGCCACTCCTTGGAGCGTCATCATCTCTCCATTCCTCAGAGCCCCGCTGTGCCCCCACTGGAGAGCTGCTGCAACATTCCACCACTCAGAGAGCCCCGCTGTGCCCCCCCACTCGGAGAGCTACTGCAACACTCCCCCACTCGGAGAGCCCCTGCTGGCCCCTGCCACAGAGAACCCCTAACAGCCCACCTCCCCGCAGAGGGCCACTGCCACCACCACCACCCCCCACGCAATCCCGGAGCACTGCTCACTGCCGCCGTCCCCAGCATTCCAGTGCCTCTCCCCAACTTCCTTGGGACGTTGCCGCCAACCCCACTGCCGACCCACAGAGCAATGCTGCTGCTGGTGCACCCCCACCCCACTGAGAGCCGTCACCACGTCCACCTCAGAGCACTGCCCCCCTCCCCCACTGAGAGCCGTGACCACGTCCACTTCCCCAGAGCCCCCCTCCTCCACTGAGAGCCGTCACCACCCCCACCGCCCCAGAGCCCCTCCCCCACTGAGAGCCATCACCACGTCCACCTCCTCAGAGCACTGCCCCCCTCCCCCACTGAGAGCCGTCACCACGTCCACCTCCCCAGAGCACTGCCCTCTCCCCTACTGAGAGCTGTCACCACATCCACCTCCCCAGAGCACTGCCCCCCTCCCCCACTGAGAGCCGTCACCATGTCCACCTCCCCAGAGAACTGCCCCCTCCCGCACTGAGAGCCGTCACCACCCGCACCTCCCAAGAGCCCCGCCCCTGCTGAGAGCCGTCACCACCCCCACCGCCCCAGAGCCCCTCCCCCACTGAGAGCCATCACCACATCCACCTCCTCAGAGCACTGCCCCCTCCCCCACTGAGAGCCGTCACCACGTCCACCTCCCCAGAGCACTGCCCTCTCCCCTACTGAGAGCTGTCACCACATCCACCTCCCCAGAGCATTGCCCCCCTCCCCCACTGAGAGTCGTCACCATGTCCACCTCCCCAGAGAACTGCCCCCTCCCGCACTGAGAGCCGTCACCACCCGCACCTCCCAAGAGCCCCGCCCCTGCTGAGAGCCGTCACCACATCCACCTCCCCAGAGAAATGCCCCCCTCCCCCACTGAGACCTGTCACCACATCCACCTCCCCAGAGCCCCCCACCCCCACTGAGAGCCGTCACTAATCCCATCTCCCCAGAGCCCCTCCCCCGCTGAGAGCCGTCACCACGCCCACCTCCCGAGCGCTGACCCCCTCCCCCGCTGAAAGCCGTCACCACACCCACCTCCCCAGAGAACTGCCCCCCTCCCCCACTGAGAGCCGTCACCACGTCTACCCATCCAGAGAACTGCCCTCCTCCCCCACTGAGAGCCGTCGCCACCCCCACCTCCCCAGAGCGCTGACCCCCTCCCTGCTGAGAGCCATCACCATGCCCACCTCCCCAGAGCCCCTCCCCCACTGCGCCGTCACCATTCACACCTCCCCAGAGCCCCTCCCCTGCTGAAAGCCATCACCACGCCCAACTCCCCTGAGCCCCTCCTCGCTGAGAGCCGTCACCACGCTCACCTCCCCAGAGCCCCAACTCAGAGTGTCGTCACCACGCCCATCTCTCCAGAGTCCCCCCTCGCTGAGAGTCGTCACCACACCCACCTCCCAGAGCCCCTCCTCGCTGAGAGACGTCACCATGCCCACCTCACCAGATCACTGACCACTTAGAAAGACGTCACCAGCACCCACCCACCCCTCAGAAAGCCACAGGCGCAATCCCTCCCCTGGAACACCACCGCCACCCCACCCCTTCGGAGATAAGGATCTTCACTGTGAGGATAAAGGAAACATCAGGCGCTCATTGCTCATGAGATATGGAGCAAGGCCAGCCATCCAGTCCACTGACACATGTCTCTCTCAAGGACATGCGCAGTCAAAGACAGACTTGGTTCACACTGCAAACCAGTGTGTACTCACAAAAACATCACAATCATCTCCCATTGTCTGGCTTCCAATAAACTTCATTATTCCAATCTCAGGGGCAGGGGCAGCCACAAATGATAAACAAGGTGCAGCAATTCTCAGATTATTTAAACTCTGAGAATTTCATGATTGGCTCTAAAAAGCTTGGGCCCATGATGTACAAATGATGGTAGGTCCGATATCCAAAACTTTTTTTCTTAACTATGGACAAAATAACTTTATCCTGATCAACTCCAATTGACCAAGCATTATGGGGACAATACTTACCCCATTATGCTCTCCCTGTATTTTTAACACAAACAGAATCTGCCAAAATAATCGAGATGAAACTGTTAACAACTGAATTTATGATCTTCATTCATCAAGAATCAAGTGGAACTCACCAAAAACTGTGACCGCATTTTGTCATATGTGCCTCCTCGATCATCTCAAAACAGATAGGGCTGTGAATTAACAAGAAATAAAACGGTCAGAGTCACTGTCCGCGTTCGGAGAGCAAGCAGGAGTGATCCCCTGATCTCTTGCTCCTGCCTGAGCGCGCTCTCTCTCTCTCTGCTGCGGTCTCTCTCTCTCTCTCTCTATCCCCCACGATCTCTCTCTCTCCTCTCTCTCTCTCCCCCCCGGTCTCTCTCTCCCTCCCCGGTCTCGCTTTCTCTCTCTCTCTCCCACGGTCTCTCTCTCTCTCTCTCTCTCTCTCTCCCACGGTCTCTCCCTCTCTCTCTCTCTCCCACCGTCTCTCTCTCTCTCTCTCTCTCTCTCTCTCTCCCCACGGTCCCTCGGTCTCTCTCTCTCTCCCACGGTCTCTCTCTCTCTCCCACGGTCTCTCTCTCTCTCCCACGGTCTCTCTCTCTCTCCCACGGTCTCGCTCTATCTCCCACGGTCTCGCTCTATCTCCCACGGTCTCTCTCTCTCTCCCAATGTCTCTCTCTCTCTCCCAATGTCTCTCTCTCTCTCCCAAGGTCTCTCTCTCTCTCCCAAGGTCTCTCTCTCTCTCCCAAGGTCTCTCTCTCTCTCCCAAGGTCTCTCTCCCTCTCCCAAGGTCTCTCGCTCTCTCCCACGGTCTCTCGCTCTCTCCCAAGGTCTCTCTCTCTCTCCCACGGTGTCTCTCTCTCTCCCACGGTCTCTCTCTCTCTCCCACGGTCTCTCTCTCTCTCCCAATGTCTCTCTCTCTCTCTCTCTCTCTCCCAATGTCTCTCTCTCTCTCTCTCTCTCTCCCAATGTCTCTCTCTCTCTCTCTCTCTCCCAATGTCTCTCTCTCTCTCTCTCTCCCAATGTCTCTCTCTCTCTCTCTCTCTCCCAATGTCTCTCTCTCTCTCTCTCTCTCCCAATGTCTCTCTCTCTCTCTCTCTCTCTCTCCCAATGTCTCTCTCTCTCTCTCTCTCTCCCAATGTCTCTCTCTCTCTCTCTCTCCCAATGTCTCTCTCTCTCTCTCTCTCTCTCTCCCAATGTCTCTCTCTCTCTCTCTCTCTCCCAATGTCTCTCTCTCTCTCTCTCTCTCCCACGGTCTCTCTCTCTCTCTCTCTCTCTCTCTCTCCCCCACGGTCTCTCTCTCTCTCTCTCTCTCCCCCCCACGGTCTCTCTCTCTCTCTCTCTCTCTCCCACGGTCTCTCTCTCTCTCTCTCTCTCTCTCTCTCCCACGGTCTCTCTCTCACTATCTCTCTCCATCGGTCTCTCTCCCACGGTCTCTCTCCCACGGTCTCTCTCCCACGGTCTCTCTCCCACGGTCTCTCTCCCACGGTCTCTCTCCCACGGTCTCTCTCCCACGGTCTCTCTCTCTCTCTCTCTCTCTCCCACGGTCTCTCTCTCTCTCTCTCTCTCTCCCACGGTCTCTCTCTCTCTCTCTCTCTCTCTCCCACGGTCTCTCTCTCTCTCTCCCACGGTCTCTCTCTCTCTCTCCCACGGTCTCTCTCTCTCTCTCTCTCTCCCACGGTCTCTCTCTCTCTCCCACGGTCTCTCTCTCTCTCTCTCTCTCTCCCACGGTCTCTCTCTCTCTCTCTCTCTCCCTCACGGTCTCTCTCTCTCTCTCTCTCTCTCCCTCACGGTCTCTCTCTCTCTCTCTCTCTCTCCCTCACGGTCTCTCTCTCTCTCTCTCTCTCTCTCCCTCACGGTCTCTCTCTCTCTCTCTCTCTCTCCCTCACGGTCTCTCTCTCTCTCTCTCTCTCTCCCTCACGGTCTCTCTCTCTCTCTCTCTCTCTCCCTCACGGTCTCTCTCTCTCTCTCTCTCTCTCCCTCACGGTCTCTCTCTCTCTCTCTCTCTCTCCCTCACGGTCTCTCTCTCTCTCTCTCTCTCTCCCTCACGGTCTCTCTCTCTCTCTCTCTCTCTCCCTCACGGTCTCTCTCTCTCTCTCTCTCCCTCACGGTCTCTCTCTCTCTCTCTCCCTCACGGTCTCTCTCTCTCTCTCTCCCTCACGGTCTCTCTCTCTCTCTCTCCCTC